>NW_015509487.1:24179-24602 GCF_001515645.1 Sinocyclocheilus grahami | reverse complement strand
GAGAGAGAGTGAGTGAGTGAGAGGGAGAGAGAGAGAGGGCTGTTTTACACACCACACGGGTCTGACTCGTATTTAAACACTGCAGCAGCAGCACTCTCTCTCTCACACACACACACACACACACACCTGACCTGTGCTTAAGCAATACACCATCATGATAATCTTCTAGTGAGCGCACTGTCAGCTTACACATGACTGATGCATTCAGAAATTTATTACAAAAGCATAATCAACTGCTGTCAATGTTGCATTTGACCCCCGTTTCACAATACTGAATTTTCCTGCCTAAAACAATAATGCATTTGACCTCTAACATAACTGCCAATCACATGACACCTTGTCACTTCTTGCTAATACTTATTTTGTGCTTAATTTCCACTGGCTAGGGAGAGACTGCTACCCAAAAACGTTTTAGCACCGGCC
>NW_015509487.1:12969-15027 GCF_001515645.1 Sinocyclocheilus grahami | reverse complement strand
AAATGCAGTATACTCTTCAAAATTTCACCACATATGAAAGAAAGTCCTATAGGTTTAAAACACAATGAGGGTAAACAATAAAAGAGATTTCATTTTTGGATGAACTATCACTTTAAAGTGGTTATGCATGAGACCCCCATCAGATCTTTTCACCTTAATCTACTGAGCAGATGGCAGGGAGACTATCAGTGATAAAAGCTGTCAGTGTGAGGTTAGGTTTACCTCCACCTCCGCTGGACTCACTGCATTATCTTTTGAACTTCTAGTCAAGGGTCTTTTAGCACATATGGGTTACATTTCCTATGAGCCACAATCAATACCTGTTAAGCAACACTTTCATTTCTTAATTAAATGAAGAGAGAGATATTAATTTTGAAGCGTAAGGAGCCTTATGTTGTCTGACATTTTATAGTGATTACCCTATTCCATGTATGCTAGCACAAAGGTAATTAGACTTCTGTCAGCACAAGATGTTTTTCCTGAGCCAAACCAATACAGCCTTTGAGCAACTACACCGTTAAGCACTTCCGCGTTTCCATGATGGCCTGCTGACACTCTTTCGTGGTTATTTTAGCACTCCCGTTGCTGGTATACTCTTTTGTGGATTTTCACAATTTTTCCACCATCATATGGCACGTGAAAGCACTTTACTTTCTGTATCGACTGAGTTATTCAAGGGAATGTATAATAACTAGGAGTCAAAGGACACAGATGAATCACAAATGATTTTTTTCATCCCACTTTCCTGGTTGAATAGAGCCATCTTCTTATGAAATCCGAAGAAAATGCCCCATGCCACTGTGTTTACCTGGTAACCTTGGCGAATGAATGGACGTGTGCAATGCAGATTTGACTGACAGCTCCTATCTATCCAGGCTCTTCTGACCCTTGTAACTGCGCTCCACTATCCTGGTCTTCCTGTATCTTATTTACAATCTAGCCTGGTCTGTAATGAAAGCTTGGCCATGCACTATTCATGGTCCACTCTAAAAGACCCTTTACTGCACTCTGAATGGCTCAGAGAAATAGAGAGAGAGGCAGATCAGCTCACCATCAGGGTATGATACCATTTGGCTTTGGGTATCAAACCGGCCACAACGCTCAGGTCGGAGCACGGCCCTGAATCTACGGGTGGGCTTTGCTTGTATAAAATATTCAGCATGAGGTACTTTTACAGAGCACTCCAAAGACAATAAGCACGGAGGAACATCCGCAGTTTCAATTACAGCAAGGCCATAATGTTGGCTAAGTCTAAATGCTTCTTTCCTTTTACCTTTTCACAGATTCTCTTGGGCTTTAATTACAGAGTAAGAAAGTGATTTAACAGCCACATCACCAACAACAGAAGTGTCAGGCTTCAAAATATCTTTGTCTCGAGCAGGTGGTGCGCAAATACTGTGTCAAAATAAAATTTAAAAAAATGCACGCTTGTTATGGCCTTGTAATGAGATGGCCAGGAAAAATGCAGGTTTAAAGCCCCATAGACCAGTGGGTTGAATTATACTCCAAAAAGGCAATATAGGGCCATATCCCAGATGCCCTATTCTGATACAAATAACTGCATGCAAGCACTGCCCTCAGAGTGCTTTGTGTTTTACATCACAGGCAGTGTTGAGCACAAGCACTGGGGTACAAAAACAAATTATAGCCCAGTCAAATGGCAACAGGGTTGAGTTCAGCCAGCGTCAGAGAAAATACAGTACAGCTGGCTCGATGTCAAGGTCTGACTTACTCAGGTATACAACTCTCTGGAGGAATGTATGAATACAGAAACAAGCTCACGCACAGGCACAGGAAACCGTTATGATCTTACAGAATAATTCGACATGTTCTTATACACATATACTAATATTATAGGGGTAGTCCACTAAAAAAATTAAAGTTCGGTCATTGTTTACTCACCCTCATGTCGTTCCATACCTGTATGCATTTATTTCTTCTGCAGAACACAAAAGAAACATGGTATGAAGATGTTGGCAATAAAACAGATTCGGGTTCTATTGATTTCTGTTGTATTTTTTGTCCATTCAGTGGAAGTCAATGGGAACCGAAACTGTG
>NW_015509487.1:11410-12095 GCF_001515645.1 Sinocyclocheilus grahami | reverse complement strand
GCTTCTGCTCATCTCCAATTATGCTGTCATAAAAAGACCACAGTGCAATAGTGAGCTATGGCTGCAGAAATCCCTCAAGGTTAATTTTTCATTAATAGACAACCGGTCTGTCGTGTCTTAAGATTGCTCTGATATGGTTCATGGTAAGGACGGTAATCAATAATTTTAATTGGAATTAAGCGCTCGAGATTGCCGAGATTCAGATGACAGGGCCAGACATGACACAAAGTTATTAGGGTGGCGACACTGTAGCATTTTTATAATAGAGAAGGATGATCTGACCAAACTAATCTGTGCATGTCAGGAAATGTGCTCATCCCTCAAGCTCAAAATTAATATTAGAAATGCACTCATGCTTTGAAATCATAAAGAGAAAATGATAAGCATTTGACTTTCAATCTGCATCCAGCTCTCAGAAGTTGCAACGTTGGAAAAGATATGTATAATGCTGGTCTATCATAGAAAGACTGTAACTATATTGCATATTCAAAAAACAAATAGCATTAAGAAATCAACAATAAAAATGGCCAATTCTTTATCTGTTCCAGATTCTGGATGCAGGCATGAAGGTCACAGTATAGAAACTGCTCAGGCACTAAGAGAAGGAAGGAAATATAATGTAATTATAAGCCTTTAGTTACGATTAACTTTTAGACAGAACCAAAGCCTTTATGGAGTTGAAAAT
>NW_015509487.1:10706-11400 GCF_001515645.1 Sinocyclocheilus grahami | reverse complement strand
ATATTCCAGGTCCAATGCAAGTTAAGCTCAATTGACAGCAACTGTGGCATAATACCACAAATATTAATCTCAAAATCTGGCTTACAGTGAGGCACTTTCACCAAAATACTAATTTTCAGTACTACAGCCAAAAGACGTAAACAATAAATGTGTGTGATTTTATTGTAAAAAAACAACAAAAAAAACTAACTTCTCTGTAAATTTCTATTCCATTTTGAAATTTGCTGTCACGACAAAGTAACACATAAAATTAAACAACCATAAAGAATGATGAGAACTGCTTTACAGCTCAAATAATGGACAAGGTTTAACAGGAACATTCCTGCTTTTAAATCTTCAATAAATTGGCCTTTTTTCCCAATACATATTTTCCTATTTCCATTTTTTGTAGCAATCAACATTATGCCACAAATGCTGTCCAGTGAGATTAATTTATATTTAACCTGGAGTATTCCTTTAACACATTTTAGTACCAATATTTTCATATAAAATTACATTGTATGTTTTCAGGAACAAAAAAATTTAATCGTATGAATCACTGCTTGGAAAGCACTGCAGCTTTAAATGAGACAGGGTTACTTCTCACTGCCATAAAGGGAAAGAGCTGTGCTGTATGGATTTTCTGTAGTGTTCAATTGAGTGAGAAGTTGTTTGGCTTGCAGTATTGACTTTCCCTGAACACAGGCTAGTCAGG
>NW_015509487.1:8742-9809 GCF_001515645.1 Sinocyclocheilus grahami | reverse complement strand
AATATCTTCAAGGTGTGAGGTGGAAGCTATTTGCTTTCCCATCGATAGCTAATTTTACCAGAGGAAAATCTTTTTTTTTTTTCTCACAGTGGCCTGGCCTGAATTTAAGTCGATATCTGCTATCAGAGTCATTTTGGCAACAGAGGCAGGACATATTATGGATAGGGAGAACAATGATGAGCCTTATACGATGTTATATTTAATTGAGCTGACGCGTGGGTTCCACAACAACATAATAAAATAGAAAACATGCTGTCAATCGGCCTTACTGTATAAATAAAAACAGTGATGATATATAAATAGACCTATATGCAAAAACTCTTGGTCAAACCTGCCCCTTTACACTGGCCCTGCTCATGAGTATGTGTGAGACAATTCACATCACCAATCAGTCAAGATAAAGATCTTCCTCTCAGCAGCATGAAAGGGGAAGTGAAAAGCGCTAGAGAGAAAAATCAATATAGAACCACTCATTGAGGAGGCCACATGTGTGTCACTGTCAATAGGAGTTAATAGGCCTGGGCCCATCTCAGCAGACTGGACCAGCTCAGGCTCACTGCGTCCCCCCTCCATCACCTCATAGTGACAACTTAATACATACTGATAGACTGACTGCTTAATGCCACACCAGCCTTAGCATCTAATAAACAGGCTTGTTTAATAGGCCAGCATTAAGAGAGAATGAACAAAAGACATTGCATTTTAGATTAAGGGCAACCTCTTGAAAGTGCAAAAGGTGTAAACAAAAGGGTAATTTGATATAGGGGCTTCTGCACTTCGCACATATATGGGAACAAAATTGTGATCTGATCAGAACACGCTTATTGTAGGCTAGCTTGATCAATTTCAATAAGATCTCACAGCCAAGAGTAGGTTGACCTCCAAAGCAACACTGAGGAAGTAGATCTCTGAGCTGCTATTATGAAATCTAAATTTAATGACGTTTATCTAAACAGAAGATAAATGGGAAAAAATTAACTTGTTAATTGGGGTCTGCAGTTCACATTGTTTGAATGTGTAACTTGTTTGGTCCAGTTACACATTCTCCCCCTCATTAACACCCATTA
>NW_015509487.1:4246-4722 GCF_001515645.1 Sinocyclocheilus grahami | reverse complement strand
TTTAAATCACCAACTGAAAAGCAAGTGTGAACAACACAAGCCAAGCATCTGTTGCACTCTCCTTGCTTCAGGTCAGACACATAAAGAGGAAGGAGATCTATACATTTTTAATGGAACATAGAAATGTATAAATAGAGAATGGTAAGTGTGAAGCCCTGGCACCAATTGACATTTCAATAAGTAGAACACAGCGTTACCGATCCATTCCCAACTTTCCTGAAACAATTATTGAGATGGTACCTTCAGGCCATGTGTGCTCGGCCTCCCTGGAGCCCCAGTGGCTGAAACAGTAATTGACTAAATTGTAGAACACATCGGGGCCATTTACTGTACAAATGTGCTGAAAATGAATCGTTTAAAAAGAAATGAGGGTGACTCTCAAATTAGCAGGGAAAATGATTGAGATGTGGCTCAGGGAATTAGGAAACATGATTTAGAGGTCTGCTAGAGCCTGCCTGTGTGTGTGTGTGTGTGTG
>NW_015509487.1:2045-3298 GCF_001515645.1 Sinocyclocheilus grahami | reverse complement strand
TAATACACGTCTAGATACACACATACATAGTTTTACATAGCTATATATATCTAATACATAAACATAGACCAGCGATTGATCTGAAAGAGACAATGTTGCTCTACCTAGCAGTGTTGAGCAGGCCCAGCTCCAGATATGAGATAATGGGTGGGCCAAAGGATATTCCAGGGGGGTCGGCGGTATGTGTGGGGGAAATTACATTAAGGCTTGCTGCGGTATTTGGTGTTACACGATATTTGCTCGTACACCGATTACATTACTTGCCCCCACTGTCGTTTTGCTTTTTTATGGAAATAAAAATTATTTAGTTCAGTTGGAAAACATATGCTACAATTATAAAGTGAAGTGACCCATACTCGGAATTTGTGCATTTAACCCATCCAAGTGCACACACACATTAGTGAACACACACACATCATGAACACACACCCGGAGCAGTGGGCAGCCATATTGCTGCGATGCCCGGGGAGCAGTTGGGGGTTCGGTGCCTTGCTCAAGGGTCTCACCTCAGTCGTGGTATTGAGGGTGGAAGAGAGCGCTGGTTTTTCACTCCCCCCACCGACAATTCCTGCCAGACTCCAACCCACAACCTTCGGGTTACAAGTCCAAGACTGCCCTAAGAAGAGATCACTTGACCCCGATGTAAACTGAAAGTGTCTGCTCTGCACCATACAGTCAAGGTTGCCAGGTCTGCGTGACAAAACTAGCCCAATGGTCAGTCAAAAACAGCCCAAAGTAGCACCATGACATTATCCCAAATATCAAATCTCTGATGTCATTTCCATGCCTAAAATATTTTACAGTCACTGTTATGCACATTGATCATAAACACAGCTCTAAGGCTTCCTACCAGTGGCGCTCCTTCACAAAATTTAAAATCTACAGCAGTTTTATCATAGAATGCAAAATATTTCACATTTCAGTTACAAGCATTTCAGTGAAATGTAATTTATGCAGTATTTCAAACCTTTAACCCACTGGGAAAAATGAACCCTTGGCAACAGTTTAAAAAAGTAGCCCAACTACATAGAAAAATGCAGACTTGAGAATTTTGCGTCCAACACGAGCGGCAGGACTCAGACTTTACTGATCACAGGTCGAGAGTAAGGACAAACTGACAAGACTATGGTGGAGGATTTGTTGCTCACAGATCCTGAGCTCACCGGCAAATATCGTATCTTGTAAAATGTGCTCTCTTTACACGATCGTGAAATCAAAAATTAAGCTTTAGCGTTAGTTCTGGCAGGTCACGT
>NW_015509487.1:0-576 GCF_001515645.1 Sinocyclocheilus grahami | reverse complement strand
AAAAAAAACACAGTATTATGTTGAAAACATAGTAGTAAGTACAAGGACTTGAAACACTGAATAATTTTTTAATTAGTTAGCATCAAAATGAACCGAATTAGTAGAATGAATTAGATTATCCATCATTACACAGAAAGAGAAAAAGGACCATTTAGGGGTGTTTGATTATTCGTTCAGCTCCAACGTTCAGCTCCAACATTAAAAACAGCTATGTACTACTTTGAAATTCATTGCTACTTTTATTGCTTACTCCCCAACACTGGTACATAACGTGTCACTCCAGCGTTCAAAATGTTGACCAATTTAAGTCTATCAGTGATGGAGCCGCTCCTGGCTATTTACAGCAATGTTCACATAATCTTTCTTTAATGGAAAATTTGCTGCTTATCGATCTACACTTTGCAATGCCTACCAGCCAAACTCCAATTATGACAGCTGTCAAAAGCATTCAAGGACTCTCCATACACCTGATGAGAAGTCACGGCACACTGTTGACTTACCACCAATAGTCTTGATCTGTTTATTTTGATGTGATACTACTAAACTAGTACACATTGGTTTTACCAGAAATCCACC
>NW_015509486.1:14421-15021 GCF_001515645.1 Sinocyclocheilus grahami | reverse complement strand
CACCGCTGTCGTCTGGCAGCCCCTCTGCTCGCCCTCAGCCCACCACAATGACATTGCTGACACCTAACACATATTTTTCAGACACTAAAATCCAGCAGCAATCACCCAGTTTGCTGGCACTTTGCAGCAGTTCGCACAGACAGAAAGTATCTTTAATGCCAGCAAGGAAATATGTACATTGTAAATCCTAACAAATGTGTTCCACATTGACCAGCCTGAGGCCAGCCAGATGTCTTGGATTGACACACTGTTTGCCCATGCCCAGGAGGAAGCCATCCTTCTTATGGAATGCGCTTTGTGGATTTGGAGTAATGGGGTGCTGTAGACCTGGATAATCATAAGCCACATTCGCAATCCAATGCGACCAGCAAGCATTTAGTGTTACCGTCAAAACAGCCAAAGAGCTGTTCAGGAAGCTAGTACAGGCTAAAGCACTTGGTATTGATGCACAGATCATGCATGAACTTAGTCTTAGGTCCTCCTGCGCAGGTTTGCACAGAGCAACCAATGTATTGCAGTCTTTGGGTGGAAGTGATTGGACATATGTAACACTTAATTTTCTCAAGCCTGATTGCAGAAGGATCCCCTCGTTTGTGATAC
>NW_015509486.1:12210-13237 GCF_001515645.1 Sinocyclocheilus grahami | reverse complement strand
GATTCTAAAAGACTGTAATGCATTTTGTAATATGACACTTGACACAACCCACTAAGGGGGAGGAGACTGCCAAAATATTTTAAAGTACCATTTCCATGGTAACGCAAAGTCCGATTTCAAAATGGTTTTCACATGATGAATCTTGGGCTTCTAAGCTTTCAAATGATATATAATTTATGATGATTACTAAAAGATTTGATAGAGAAAAAGAACAACAACAAAAAAAGCTCCAAGCATCCCACAGGTGGACAGTACTAGGAGATAATTAATAAACACAGGTGGAACCAAAATTAGCTAATCAGGGCAACTCAGGAAAACTAGGTCAAAGGAAGACTAAGGCAGGAGAACAGGAACACAAACAAAAGTCTGTAACTGAGACAGTTCGCCCCCTCCCGGAAAGGCGCGTCCTCGCGCTGACAAACAGTCCAACAGCGGAGGGGTGGTGGGGGTTCAGGAGGTGGGCGTGGGGCAGGCGAGGGGCAAGCAGTGGGAAAGGGGTATAGTCCATAAGGCCAGGACGGAGTAGATGGAGTGAGGATCCAGGGAGGAGCCCGGAGCAAGAGGAGCCAGGTGGAGATCCAGAGGCAAGCCAGGATAGCGTCCCACGGTGGAGTCGACGGCGGTAGGAGCCATGGTGGAGAAGGGGCCGACAACATCAGGTGGATGACTGACAGAGACTGAGCTGGTGGAAGAGGAGCCCAGGATGGAGCCGAGCAGAAGGAGAGCCAGGGCGAAACAGAGGATCTGGAGGGCCAAGGCTGAGCTGAAGGCTCAGTCGACAGAGGCGGAGGCGGGGCACCGGAAGACCGCAGCGGAGCCGGAGCGACTGAGGATGGAGGAGGAGCCAGAGGGAAGGAGGAGTCTGACAAAGCCAGAGGGACGGAGTGACGAGGCGAAGCCAGAGGAGCGGAGTCCCAAAGCGGCGGATGGTCAAGGACTGAGCAAGGCGGAGCCGGAGGGACGAGGGAGCCCAGTGGAGCCAGTGGGATGACGGGCCATGGTGGAGACGAGGGAGCTAGGAGCCAAG
>NW_015509486.1:5354-5600 GCF_001515645.1 Sinocyclocheilus grahami | reverse complement strand
TACTGGTTAAATTGTCACTTATACTATAGTTTTGTCTTGCAGACTCCACTAATAACAGAGTGAAAGACTCACGACTTTCATACAGTGTTTCTGTGACATTTGTCTGTGACGACACACAACAACACTCATCTTTGTGATATTAAGATCTATATCTTAAAAATTAATTGTTACTGTTTTTGACGTGCAATGCTATAGAAAGATAAAATGCTTGTGTATATTTATGTGAGTTTTAGTGTTTAGAATGCT
>NW_015509486.1:2446-5269 GCF_001515645.1 Sinocyclocheilus grahami | reverse complement strand
TTTTTAATTATACAGTTTTACAAAATATGATTTTGCATGCACATTTAAAAATAAATTTGACTTGCTTACTGTAATTTGTATTATTATAATTTTTTTACCATAATAAATCAGTTTGATCCTGTTCATTATTTTAGAAATGAAAACTGAAATCCATAATTATGACATATTCAGATGTATACATTTTCTGGGTAATATATGTACATGCTATAATATTTAACATTTTGCATTGATGGCTTGTGTTTGTAGATTGATATACTCGTACATATTAGGAGTGCAGATATACAATGCAATAAAACATTATTGCCATTCTAATGCCATAGTGGTCCATATGTCGAATCAAGCACATATTGATGTTACATGAACTTTGTAGTTAGTTTTATGGAGCATGTTTAACAAAAGGTCTTTATTTTTCTATTTACAAGATTCTTCCAGCTGTTTTCCTGCTGTTCGTCTTTATGAAATCAGATGCTGGATGAGCTGAGCTTCATTTGTCTTGGTTTTAAGTGGGGTGGGGATTTTTGAGGGGGAAGGGGGGAGTCGTTCTGTCCATCTGTTCCCCCAGATATGGCACTAAAGCAGTGACCACGCTGATCGTCCTAACTGCCAAAGGTCAGGATGACCCTTGACCTTATGGCCGCTAGTTGAGTGCAGTGGACATCTGGGCACAGCCATCACTAATACACATGCACAATATGGTCTGCCACGTGCTGAGGATATTTTTTCCTCTTGCTTTTTTAAGATAAAGAGTCTCATTTGAAAAAGTAGTGTCATATTTTATGAGCAATATGTCCTTGGCAGGGTAATGGACTGTAACTGTAGACGTGATTCTTATTCGATTATCCATTATACCTATTTTAATTGCGGATCTAATGATTTGATACATGCAACACATTATATAATGCAACTGCTTTACCATTACATTTTCATCACTCTATAACAGAAGTGATGTAAGAGCATTACATAGCCATTTATAGGTGCATTGGTATCTTTTTTCCCCCCTAAGTATTTATTCACATTTATATTTTTAGTTATGGATAAAAAAGCAAACTCACAAAAAAAAATGTTCATCAAAATACCTTAGTTATTGTTCCTACAGTAAAACAATATTAAATTGCTATGAGATCTCCTTCAAACAAGTATTTATTAATGCAATTTATTAAGAGTACAATGTTGTATAAAACCAGGTACGAGTTTTAATTGGTGTTTAACATTTAACTCTAACTGGAACTATATACAATTTTAGCAGAAAACAGCAAATGTCATGAGATCTGATGATAAATAATGCTACAGAATACTTTTTATAACAAAACTGGAGAGATCGAGTATGACTGCTTTGGCCAGAATGTATTATTACCATTTCTGGGTTATAGCCAGCATGTTAGCATTAGCATAGCTGGGCTACAGCCAGTTTATTAGCATTAGCACCATTGGATCAGAGCCAGGGTATTAGCATTAGCCTTTGCAGAGTTGGACGGGTATTTATACGGAGGATCTGATGATAAATGGAGTTTTCAGAGAGGAGTCTGAGGGGTGCTGACATGCTAGCTGATAACCTAGCTGCTTCAGTCTGTGTTTGCGTGTGTCTGTGAGGGTCAGCTTGGCGACAGGCTGGCTCGCTTCTTTACGATCACTGATTAATGAACAAATCTGCAAGATATAGAGATACATAGACACTAAAGCAGATGCAGGCCTGATGGTCATGATACTATCCAAATAACAGCACTAGATGGAGCTGATGGAGTTCCTTTGTCATATTTCATACCAAAAACAACATAGTTACAATAGATAAATTAGACTATAAGCATACTATTGTATACTTATATATGTTAAAAGTTTTCTGTTAATAATTCTGTGTGTACACTGTGGATTTTCCTTATGCATTTTGGATGGAGGATACAGTAGGCTGAAGGGAGGTCCAGGATCATGGCCCTCAGGGGGTCGAATGGACCCTGACCAGCAGATTGTCAATGTGCTTGAGGGGTGTGGTACTCACAGGAAAACAGCATAATGCACATTTACTTAGTACAAGCGAAACACACACACACACACACACACACACACCATCACACTCGCAACAAGTTCATTCAGGGTTATCTGGTCTTTAATAATGTTCTCAAAACATTAGCAGAAAATAGTTATTTATGAATTGCTTATGGAACATTTTATTTCTGAAACATTTTACTTGGACATTCATCTAACATTTTTTTTTTTGATGTTTCTACAGTACTTGTTTCAGAACATTCAGAGAACTTTAAAAATAACATTCCCATTAGAAAATTCTATAATGGAATTTTCCTTTAATGTTAGCACATTTAAAACATTCAGAAATAATGTATTCATAACTTAATGTGAATAATAGCAAAACGTAACAGTATTTTGTTGGGAACTTGACAGACAACTCTGCAGCCACTTTGCAGTACACACGTCTTAAATGGGATTTTTTCATGTGTGGTTTCGGTAACTTACAGTGATGGCCAGTGGAACAATCACAATTTCAATCAAGTGGGACCCCCACCGGAACGCGATTTCAACTGGAACGTAATCGCAGTAAGACCTGTGATTATTTATTTATTGTACTTGGACCCACAATTGCTTACTTAGTCTGTTAATTTCTGATGTGAGAATAAAATGAGCATGACTTTAGTTATGCAAGGGATCAGTATTCAAGCCTCTGATGTAAGCTGTTGTATGAACAGGATGATTTAAAAAAATCAGCTTTAAAAATAACTGTGCACATAGCTTCCAATTTAGAACAGAGCCATATAAAAGTAGCTGCAGCTAAACAGCAGCAAACTAAATATTTCAGTACAACAATATATATGC
>NW_015509486.1:0-2150 GCF_001515645.1 Sinocyclocheilus grahami | reverse complement strand
CACATCTCAAAAGCAAACACCTTTGCCATAATATTAATTCCCGTTAAATTTGTGTGTTACAGAATTGTGTGTTGTGCTTTGCATAAGTGTTTTATGAGTTTATGAGTCAAAGGACCGAGAATTAGTGTATGGTTCTGGTGTTTGGTTCTGTGTTTGAGTGTCAGGTTTCAGGAATTGTGTGACAAGTAAAGATTTTGTGAGTAAACAGTTGGGGGGAAAAAAACAAAAAACTGTAATTATTATCCCGGTGCCAAATTTTGCTAACAGATAGCTTTCCCTAAGTATCTCAGAATTCGTTGGATTATACATAGCGATTTAGACAAGTCTCAGAAACTGCTTTCACACAGGTACATAGTTATTTGCAAGTCTCCTTCCTTTATTCTTCCTGTCTATCGCTCATCTTATTAACACAGTGTTGAGACTGTGGGACAGAAGCTGCTGGCTTATAGCCAGAGGCTTTGCTCTAAGCACCTAGTTTCATCAACAGTAATGAAGCTCGGTGTTGAATAATGAAGCACACGTCTCTCTTTTATAAAGCCATACTGCAATTAAAAATGCTGCTGTCCATATCTGGCTCATTGTCTCTCCCCTTGCAACTTGTTGCATTGTAAAGAGTAATCAGCGCGATCAGTTTAAAGTCTGCCTTGCGCCATCTGTCTCTGGTGATGACAGGTAGCTCCATCTCAAGAGAAGACATAACCAGCTACTGTTCGCTTTTTAATAATAAAGCTGGCAAGGACATTGAGGGACCCTTCATTTCTGATCATCACTTAAATCTAGTGGCCTTGAGTAATGTGTTACACAATGATCTCTCGTCAGGCCTCATTTGAGCATGTGTGTGTGCCATTTTTTGTGTGGGGTTTACGAAAAGCCTTTGAGGATGAACGTCCTTTATAGCAATACATAAAAATTAGTGTTTCCTCCAAACCTGTGGGGCTCAGCGTTGGATTTTTCACTATTCCAGGTGTCCGTGAACCATAACCTCATACTCAAAGGAGCGACCGCAGTACCATGAAGCAGACAGGCCTCAAGTGTGTGGTGGAACAGTTGTTCCTGGAAACCAAGGACAGAGTAAGACTGAAAGGATGAATTCTAAGAAAAAAGAAAGAAATAACAAGAAGATTTCTTAATGGACGCACTCAATTTGAGGGTAAAAAAGAGCTCATTCAATGTTCTGAAAGCAGCATTATTGGATTCGTTTTCTTTACTGATTTTGTCCGTTTATTTTGCACTTTTATACGGCTAATACTGAAAACTGCATGTTCCCTGTTGTGTGTGTCAGTTTAGTGATTTATATGTTCTTATAGGTGTAGGCTTAAAGTTTGTGTTGGTCAATAGTAATTTTAATTAGCTTTATATGTAAGCTGTAAGCCTTAGTGATAGCTAGGTGTGTGTTGCAATGGTAACGCTTGAATAAAATGAGAACTAAACCACTCAGCATGAAGAAAGGATCATCTGACCATCTGCTGCTGGGCTGTTCAAGATTTCAGAGCCTTCATGCAATATTTATTCATTTTTGCCAAAGAATTCATAACAAATACTTGTGATATTCTTCTGAGAATGTGATATTATTAATATACAAAGTCTATTCGCTAACAGGCCACCTGCATACAGTCAATGAAATAACTCAAAGAAATGCAAAGAAAAATGAATTGCAGATGAACCAGAACCCAGCAGAAAACTGTCATTCATGCAATTCTATAAGTTCCGTGTCTCTTGCCTGTTTCTTAAATATTTACCTTCAGGTGATGCTGTCAGATAACTGTAAAAGTGTATGACTGTACTCTCAGTTTTACTTAACACACTTGACCATGTTTAAATTAATTACACACAATGTCCACAGAATCATTTTCTGAAAAATCAGTTCAGAAAATAAAAAAATAGTTGTCCGGACCCATGGTGGAAGGTCCATATATCTATGACTTTCTTTACAAATACAAAAATCTATTTGTTAATGTGATACATTTACTGGGCATTTAGTATGTTTGAAAAAAAATCAGCCTTTCTAATTCAAAATGTCACACTTTGTGTGTACTTGCTGTTTCTTTGTAAATATTTTCAGTGTATACAGTATGTGTAGAATTATAGAACAAATGTTTGTACGTTTTAATGTTATTAAGGAAAGATATTATAAATGTTACACAAAAAAA
>NW_015509485.1:27377-27863 GCF_001515645.1 Sinocyclocheilus grahami | reverse complement strand
CATCCAGTGTAGCTGAATTTCACCAAGCAGAGATAAAACATAATTACCTACAGTAAGTGAAAGTGTGGTTTATTAGTGGATAAATAAAGATATATATGTGTAGAGGAGTTCATTTCTTGAGACGACAGCAGCGCAATCTCACTCCATTACACAGCAAATCTGGTTTCTTCAGATGTAAACAGGAGGCAGTCAACAAGACTACAAGGCAAACCATACTATCATATTCAAACATTATTATAAGCATTCTCAGGAAAAAAAAGAGGTACAAAAGCTGTCACTGGTGTGTTACCCTTACAAAAGGTACATCTTTGTGGCTTATTTGCTCACAAAGGGTGCATATTAGTAAATGCACATAGTACCTAAAGTGTACATATTATTACCTAAATGGCAGCACCCCACTGACAGCTTTCCTTTGAGTGTAGCTGTGATTTCATTTGACTTGATGAAGAACTGACTGAAAATATTCAAATTATATTTTACGTTAAT
>NW_015509485.1:14598-15025 GCF_001515645.1 Sinocyclocheilus grahami | reverse complement strand
TGAATATGACGGTAGGAACACTGAATGAATAAGCACATTGCCACAAAGTTTGTAAAATAGACATTTATTACTTTTATAAAACATTTGCAGATGATATCCAGCATCTTCATTTAGTCTACCACTGGGCTTGATTGTTAGACACACCTTTCACTTGTTTAAAATGCAGTTACCTAAATCATCTTTATAAAATAATTTGTTGGTCATATAGTTGATTATATAAAATCTACAACACCAACAATAAAATATTCCAAAAAAGAACAAGAGGTTAATAAATATCATAAGATCCATTGGATCTATTCAGAAACATGTTCATAGAATATCAATATCGCATCTCAGTGTGAGATATATAATTGCTAACATAGCAGATTCAGTTAGCTTGAAGCATAATTTGCCAATGGCAAAAATACAGTGAGATCCAAATATAGGA
>NW_015509485.1:12473-13401 GCF_001515645.1 Sinocyclocheilus grahami | reverse complement strand
TAAGTATGAGTCCAAACAAGCAAACAAATGCCCATTTCAATTAGGGACAGTCATAAATACCCCTGTGAGGTTTCTATAGAGTCCCTTGACGACTTGCCTAATTGCCTGCAGCAAGGCACACTTCTATTCATCTCTGATGAATGGACAGACTATGGGAAAGCTGTGGAAAGTGCAGTCCCAGTCCTGAACTACATCACCTTCAAGACTTCATTCTGAGAGAGGACATCTGAACTGCATCTGAAAGAGTAAACCTGTGGCACCGTACTCGAATCGAATTGCTGTCCTGTTTTTTTTTTGTTCCCAAAGAATCTTAATAAATCTTTTAATTAAAGGCCAATTAACTGTCATGTTAAAAAATGTTAACACTGTTGATTAAACCAGGAGCTATTCAGCAAAACTTATGCTTTTTGCAACAGGTATACTGAATTGATTCATCAGGTATTATAAGAGAATTATGGCATCGGAAACATGACTGGATATTTTCCACTTAAACTTGAAAATTAAACATTTGTTTTTACAAAAATGTATTAAACATTAAAAATTACAAATCATTTACAAAAAACTTTTGATTCTACACTACTAATAGGTCACTTATCAAATTGCCTGATGGCATTGATCAATTAAACAACAGATATAAAAGATATCATTTTAATATAATCTTTTTTTTAAAACGAAAAAGCAAAATATAAGCATTTTCACTAGTGGTCTCAGACATACACTTAATAAAAATGGCGCATACTCTTTTATGGGGTTTCCGCTTTCGCACAAACTTCCTCCCTGTAATACAACCCTCTCCACCTGCCTGTCAGAGACAAGCTCATTGTTCCCTGTGCAATAAATGCCTCACTGAGCATGTGGCAGCCCTCTGCTCCTTTGAGACTTTCAAACGCTCCCATTGGCTGCAGACTGTGAGAACCTCCAGCAAACT
>NW_015509485.1:9758-10761 GCF_001515645.1 Sinocyclocheilus grahami | reverse complement strand
TGCATATTTTTCCATGCAGGTGCACCTCCTACAGTTCTCACAGTGAATGAATATTCATGATAAGATACAGAGACTGCAAAATATAGAACATGGTCTGTGTTACACAAAACTTTGTTTTTGTGTAATTAATAACCCAAAATCCATTACATATCAACCTACACTGATCAGGAGACAATAGAGGACTGTCTCTGTATGAAGCCTGCTGATGGGGTAAAGCTGTACTGAGACTCCATTCCCTGCTGTTTTCCCACACTCTGCCCATTCAGAGAACTCAACAATTAAGAACAATTCAGCACATGGCCATAAGAACTTCAACAGAGACCCACGGGACAGATTCTTCTGAATCATTAGCATTCGTCTTAATTACTGACAGACATATTTAGAGTATTTGGAGATTACTCTTTTAAAGTTTAAGGCTTTGTTATACACATAAAACATAGAAAAAGATTGAAATAGATCATGTTTTATGTTATCTGAGTCTGAAACTGCTATTTTAAATTATGGTTATCCTATGTAAATTTTAGAGTCATGACTAATGAGAAATACTTTGTAATTCCTACTATTTGCCTCATAGGTGTATAACCTAATGTTTACACTACCATTCAATAGTTTGCAGTCTGTCTTATGTTTACCAAAGCTGCAATTATTTAATCAAAAATACAGTAAAAGTAGTAATATTGTGAATTTTTTTTATTTATTTCTATTTCAATGTAATTTAAAATGCATTCATGTGATGAAAAAGCTGAATTTTCAATTTAAAACAAAACAAAACATGTATTAGCCTATTATTATCAATGATTAAAACAGTTGTGCTGTTTAATATATTTGTAGAAATGTCATACATTTTTTCAGGATTCTTTGATAAATAGAATGATTAAAAGAACCTAATTTATTTGAAACAGAAATATTTTGTAACATTACAAATGTCTTTACTCTCACTTTTGACCAATTTAATGCATATTTGCTAAATAAGAGTAATATTATTATTTTTTTATTTTTTTTT
>NW_015509485.1:7473-8017 GCF_001515645.1 Sinocyclocheilus grahami | reverse complement strand
TTTACATGAATGAGACGTTTCCCCTGTAAAGGGCAGTGGTTTATCATCACTGTTATGATTTAAAATTAGTCTTTTATAGGCAAAATCAAGTTTTTACCTTCTGTGAAGGTGTCTTCTGTGCATTACTTCATATTGAAGTAGAGAATAAAAATAAATTTGAATATATTTCCTGCCTATAATCCCTTGTTGTCACTGAATTCCTTGTCCATGAGTTTAACTCATCACAGCACATTTGCACACTTTAAAAGTTATTCAAATCTATTATTCAAATCTACTATTTGGTTTAAACTCTATATTGTGTTTCAAGATGCACATGTACTTAAAAAATATGCCTATAAATGACACATTTGTCAATTCACATTTATAAGCAAAATTATAGTGTCTCTAATCGGGTCTAGTTTGCAATTTATTCATGCCATATTTGACTACTGACCTTTTAGTACATTAACTGCAGTAATTCAGTGAAAAATTATGCATTTTAATCACATTGAGCACTCAACATCCAGTGTAGCTGAATTTCACCAAGCAGAGATAAAACATAATT
>NW_015509485.1:1012-2574 GCF_001515645.1 Sinocyclocheilus grahami | reverse complement strand
TTACACTGTAACAAGGACACCTTAAAATAAAGTGTAACCGAAAAAACATTCAGAATTCAACATTAAGCATATGTTGAATTATAAACTTAAAATTAAAACTATATTCCTTAATAAAAAGGAATGTCTTGTATGCTGTTTATGCAAGAGATTATGTTAGTCTTGATTATAGAGTCTAGAATATTCAAATTTCATGTTTGACTGAAAATAAAAATCTTTAAAAAAAAGTGTATTATTTGCATCCTTTTCAGCTTTACTAAATAGTATATTATTCATGTTTAGTTGTTGTCAAGTCGTGCTGAGTGAATTCAGTAACAAAGTGGCAAAACTAGACTAGTACAAATTAATTAACGCCATTAGAAGGTATTGAATTCATAAAATCATTGCATTAAATGTTGCAGGGATTAGAAATTCATATCTTCTTTAGTATTTTTGTGTTTTCCTATAAAAATAACTAAAGGTGCAAAGTAAAAAACAAAATGAAATGAGTTTATGCTTAAAACAAGAACAAATATCTGTCAATGGGTTTTCCCCTTTGAATTAAATCTTAAATTTTAATTAAGATTTTTCTGAGCCCAGTGGCAGATATTTGTTCTTGTTTCAATCTCTCTCTCTCTCTCCCTCTTAAATCAATTTCACAGAAAACAAGACTTCTTATCTCATGTCATTTAACACACCAAAGTGTAATCCAAAGTTACAGTAAAAGTTACTTCCATGTTCTAGTCAGTGGTTGGGAGCTGAGATGTCTTCAGTCTTAAACATTTTTGTGTGTGTAAAATGAATTAAAACATAATATAGATCCACTGGAAGTTGCAGGCTATTTTCAAACTTGGATATGTTGCTAATACACATTGTATGCTCCTTAGACTTTTACATTTAGAGATCATAAATGTGTTATGTTATACTGGCGTATTGTGTTCCTTGAAAATTATTCCTTAAAATGTCTTTACTTGGTTTTAAAAATGTTTTTTTAAGTGTTAAATGTACCTTTATTAAATCTGCAGAACCCAAAATAGTAGTACACAAGCTGTTCTGTACTGCCACCTTGCGGCCCCCAAGAGTTACTACAATGACATTCATTTGGGATCTGTGTTATATTAGTTAAATGTCACTTCACAAAATACTTAATTATTATAGACAGCAGGGGCATTTAATATATTTAAGGAAACTTCCCACATATATGACTGTTTTAGTTGCCTTGAAATAAATGTCATACTAACCTAAATCCTCACAGTTTGATGTGCATTGCGATTTACACTGGGCGAAGCTCAACAGATCACTGTGTTCCAGAGTGTGTCGAGCCTAAATTGGTACATCTCAGCGGTGTGTGATGCACTTACATTAAAAAACAGGAGCAGGAGCAGGAGGGGGCGGTTGATTTATTGCCTCCAGCACGTGCGTTCCCCTGGAGATGTGAGCAACTCATTTAACTGCTGTTCCACTGGACCCCAAAACCTCCACCTCCACATTACTACTGTCATCCACCAATCACTCTCTGGGCTTCTGGCCTGGTTTCTTTATATGATCAAACCCCTGGGAGATGTACTGGGAATGAACCCCTCCCA
>NW_015509485.1:0-463 GCF_001515645.1 Sinocyclocheilus grahami | reverse complement strand
AAAAAAAAGGGCTGGAAGAGAAAGGAAAAATAGGATTAATATTGGCCTGAATCACGGATTAATAATAATAGGCTATACAGTTTATTTGAATATGTTCGCTTTTGATATGGTTGATTATCTCTTAGCAGAAGTTTCATACTAATCTACAAGTAAAATAATAACGATATGATATAAAATATTAATTTAACTCAAATAAATGTTTGTAGCTATAGCTTAGCCCAATTGACTATGCTTTAAATATAGGCTATGAAAACTGTTACTACATTTTGAATGATAATAACTGATTAAAGATATTGATAACAACATTGCAAGCACACTTATAGGCCTATTTCATAAAATCACACAAGTAGTTCCTTAATATATAGCCACATTTAATATAATATATTTAATATATAGCCTTAATATATAGTCACATATAACATAGACTTCAGTTCAGCATTCAACACAATCATCCCTCAACAGC
>NW_015509484.1:2574-13254 GCF_001515645.1 Sinocyclocheilus grahami | reverse complement strand
GATTATTGGACTAAGTTGTCTTTCGCGTCTGGTTGTGAAAAACACTCAAGGTTTACATATAAAACGCGTGCAGCTCTTAAAGGGACAGTCGCTACTAAATATTCTGCCACTGTCATTAAAGGGATAGTTCACCCAAAAATTACATTTCTGTCATTTACTCACATTTTGTCCCAAACCTGTATTATTTTATTTTTTGTGCTGAACACAAAAGAAGATATTTTGAAGAATGTGAGTAACCAAAAAAATACCATGGAAGTCACTGTGGACCAGCAACTGCTTGGTTACCCACATTCTTCAAAAATAACTTTTATGTTCAACAGACGAAATAAACTAATTCAGGTGTAAAACAACTTGAGGAAATGATGGTATAAAAATGAAACACATGAAAATGAAA
Source organism: Sinocyclocheilus grahami (assembly GCF_001515645.1). Classification (NCBI taxonomy): domain Eukaryota; kingdom Metazoa; phylum Chordata; class Actinopteri; order Cypriniformes; family Cyprinidae; genus Sinocyclocheilus; species Sinocyclocheilus grahami. The sequence goes on along the minus strand of NW_015509484.1, from coordinate 12,860 downwards.
CACAGAAGAGGCTCTAAAGGTTATATTAATTATTTAACATGAAAAGAGCAAAAATCCTACCATTTCAAAAACCTGGGAAGGATCCTGGAAATCCTGAAACTATATAGGCCCTTTGCTCTAACATCACATCTTTGCAAGTGGATGAAAAAAATTATTGTTCAAAGGTTAACATATTTTATTAGAGAAAAAAAGTTAATTTAACAGTCATCAATGTGGTTTTAGAAAAGGTAGGTCTACTACAGATGCTATACTAGAAGAAATTATGGTGCCACTAAATGTCAAATTTTTTTATGGATGACCTTTTAACAGAGGCGGATAGTAGTGAAGTATTTTTACTCTGCTGTAAAAGTACTTCTCAGGTGTCTGTACTTTATCAGAGTGTTTTTCTTTTGAAAACTTGACTTCACAACATTCCAAAGCATAATATTGTACTTTTTTTTACTGTATTTAATACTTAATTACATTAGAAATCTATTACTTTCTTACTTTTACTCAAGTAAAAGTAATTCAAAGATTTAGTTGAGTACAAGAAAGTTCTACATTTTTAATGTTAAAGGTAAAACAAACAACAACTTTTATTTATGAAATGAAGTGCAGTAAAATGTATGACATTATGCTTTGGAATGTAGTGAAGTAAAGTTTTCCAAAGAAAAACACTGATAAACTACAGATACTTTTTAAATGTACTTGAGTAAAGTAAAAATACGTCACTACTGTTCTCCTCTGCCTTTTAATGATCTCCAGATGTGTAATGCCATCTGTTTTTAATATAGATGGATTACCGAGGTTGACCTGTGACCTACGTGGGCGAAATATGAGATTTGTTTAAATTGGGCATGTCAAAGTTCAAAATTGAACATTTCATGCTTGTTTTTGAACGTCCAGGACAGCTGTGGACCACATGTGCACGGTATCGGATGGCACACAATCACAGGGATTTTGGTCAGTCTACATGGATGTGAGAAAGAGATAATGGTTTAAGGACAATATAAAAAAATAAGTAAAAGAATAAACAATTTTAAGAGATCAAAGCATATTGGGTATATATCCCTCTCAAGTTCAAGTTCAAGTTGCTTTATTGATATGAGATTTGTGTTACAATACTGCCAAAGCATTTTAGATGTGTAAAATACAGAATATAATTACACTGCCAAAGTAAAAATGAATCATTAAATGAGTAATAAATGATAAAAAATTAAATAAAAAATAACTCTCTCTCTCTCACACACACACAGGCATATTCTGGCTGTTTTCTGATTCTCAGCATTATAATGAATTGAAAATAAAGAATTAAAAACTTGGCTTAATGAATAAAATAAATCAATAAAAATAAAAACTTTGAGCATAACGAAAATGATTTACATTTTCAGGAGGTTGAGAAATTACGTCTTTACACAATGGCAGCAGAGCCTCAAATAAAAGGTTTGCAAATAGTTGAAGCTGAATTATAAAATCTCAGAGTGCAGAGAGCTTTTTTACATGTCTAGCTGTAACAAAGAGGCAGTGGCGTTAGGATCCATGTGCAGCTTTATTAGTTCACAAGGCAGGTCATACAGGCAAAGATCGGTAACTGGTGTTAGACACAACGAAGGCTGGGCAGAATCGTAAACAGTGTTTGTGATCAGGGTCAAGGCAGGCGGCAGACAAACAATGGCATGAATCAACAAGGCAGGCAGGGTCAGAAGAGGTAGGCAGCAAGCAATCGTAAACAGTCCAGGTAATCAACAGCTAATCAACACAGGGATAACACTCAGAAATGTCTGCAAGGCAAAACAAGACTTGGCAATGAGAGCAGGGAAGGCACAGTTTAAATAGACCGGGTAATAGGAAACACCTGTGCAGGTGATTAGTCTCTGGCATGCGGCATTGTGGGAACTGGAGTCCGAAAGGATCGCTCAGTACTCCGGTGATGGTTCCCTCTGGTGGTGATCGGAGGGAGCCACAGAGGCTGAATTTGTGACACTAGCTGGCAGAGTGAAATGGGAGTCAGTCGGGGGTAGTGGGGGTATGCGCACACACAGGCAGACTGAGAGGGGATCTGTGGTTGTTTTAAGTCACAAACGGAGGAACCCTATGTAACCCAATACGCGTGAGAGAGAGGGTGTTCCTGGTGGTCACTGTGTTTACTTTAACTTATTAAAACTGATCATAAGGGTTCTGTGTGTCAGTTGCCAGATGTTGGCGAGACATGGGGGTCCACTCTGTGAATATATTGTATATATTCGTGAGAGGAGAGGAGGTATACAATATCAGTTCCCCATACGGAGAAAATTAGAAATGAGGCTGAAAATATTAAGTTACGGCTGGATGTCTGAATACATTCACCCTCACTGTAAAACCTGATAAGTTAAGAATACTCAAAACATTTGTGGAAACTGATTGTCTTAAAATATTTGAGTAAACAAACTCAATTTTTTTAAGTTAGTAGAGTTTAACATTTTTATGACAAGTGGGGCAGGGCTGAGAGCCATGGGAGCCAAGCCAAGCCTCCCTTCCATGATCCCACCCCACTCATCACAAACGCATCACAAAGTCAATTAAATATAACTTGCTTCCATTAACAGCACATTCATTCAGATCTTAATAGTTAAGTGCTAGATTGCAACGGCATATTAGCACGTATTAATGAGGTTATCTTACACACTCACAATCCTTGCAAATAGTCATACAACATGCAACAGAAATAGTCTTAAATTTTTGCTGTCCATTCTCAACCTAACCACAGGCTCTACTCTTCACCACAACGGTAACACTATAAAACCAACATAACAGAAACCTATGTAAATCCTAACATAACACAACATTTAAGTACTAACTTATGTCTCTCTATGTTAATCTTGTGTAAAAACACACAAAATAACACTTAATTTCTACATTTATTTTCCTTGTTGTCTGATGCAAAGCATGCTGGGAACTAGAAAACGCAATAATTTTAAGTTCACCTTACTACAACAACATTTTAAATTTACAGAACTTATTTCAATTAAGTCCAATTAACTTTCATTATTATTTGAGTGAAGTTAACTCATTTCATTTAATTAATTTCACTGTTCGGTTTTACAGTGCTGCTTGACCTGTGATGTCGCATAAGGATGAAAAATATTTTAAAAACAACACCGGTCATCTGGCAGCTGCTTAGCTTACTCCTTGATTAATTATAGAGATTCAAACATTTACACTCGTTTTAGGCATCGCTAAAAATATAAAAATGTTGTACATTTTACCAGGAGCGGGAAAAAGAGTTTGTCATGTTAGAAAAAGTTATCGGTCGATTGTAGTGAGGAACCAGCGATGTTGAAATAAGTAGGCTAAAGGGAAAAAATATATATTTTAGTAGGCAAACGATAAGGGCTAGTGTGGGCCCCGACATGTCCAGACATGTCAAATGCCCATGTTTTTTAGAGGCTTTCCATAGACATAATTCAATCAAATTAAATTCACGTTTATTTGTATAGCTTTTCACAAAACAAATAGGTGCAAAGCAGTTTCACAGAAAACTTCACACAAACACACACAGTATTTTACACACACACACACATGTTGGTTTTTATGTTTTCTGGGGACACTCCATAGGTGTACTGATTTTTTACAGTACAAACTGTATAGCCATCACACAAATCTTTCTGTATATTTGCATTTTAAATAAAACATTGTTTAGTATGTTTGTATTTTAATCATAATGACTATCCTCATAAACTGCATTTATGTTATTATAGCAGTGTAACACCCATATAATCATACAAATTTGTGTCTTGATAAATCATATAAACAAGTACAGACAGACAGACAGACCCACACACATACGGATACAACACGGATACGTTGTTTTCGTTCAGATTAAAGCGCAACAACGTAGAAAACATATCCGTGTGATGCAGCTGACACAGAATAGCATACGCTGTTTACATCCAGTGAGTCACGTTGAATCAATGACAGCAGTTGAATCTTCTGTTTATTCAGCTGCAGCATTTTCTGGGTTTCTTCTGCGAGGCGTATTTGGAGTTTCAGCGCGAGAGCGCCCTCTGGCCTTTGGATGGAGATTTACTGCTGATCACAGAACCGTGCTTCACTTGAAAGATACGCATGACAATCGCAGCTTCTGTCGAATCGCGATCTCGATTCCATTTCGATTTATCGTGCAGCCCTACACAGTATACATCACATTTAATAAGAATAATTTCTATATTCTTTCCATCAAAAAATACGACCTGAGTAGCAGAGGAAGCTCCCGAACAAAAATTATTTTAATGATATTTTTTATGACATAGCTACGCGGAGCTAACGTCTCGAGAAGAGACAGATCAAATATGTTACTAAATAAATACACGATTGTGATGGTCTGAATGAGAAGCTGACGTCTGATTTCTTCAAGCGGTAGTAGGCTATTTACCATATTTACTAATGGCTAGCGTGCATAGTCTTTTGCATCGTTTGTAAATATTTCTGCCTTGTATGGTGATTACAATCCACATCGGATCTCAAACAGAAGTTATTTCAAACACTCGCTGCTGTCTGAAAGCTAAAATTATTTTAAAAGTCTTTAATGCTGGTGTTAGCTGTTAACTTTATGAAATGATCCGCGGCGCTGGCGCTCTCCAGACGCAGAGAAACTCCGCCTTTGTTCATAACCACTCCTCTAGCCCCAGCTGGCCCGCTTTGGCCCAAGGTTTTCATCGGGCCAAAAAACCCAGGCCGTTGGCCCTGAGGAAGCACCGACGAGGCACGATCAAGCACCATAAGTGACAGTGGAAACGTGACGGGCCCTGGCACGCACTAGCACGCCCGCTTTTCGCCTGACAGTGGAAACACGGCTATTGAGGCCAACTATGTGATCACCACTTTTCATACCAAGATATAAATCTTTTAAAAACATTTATTTCTTTATAGTCTGTGATAAACCCCGTTTCATATAAAAACAAGAAAAAAATAATGTAAAATCCAATTAACAAAAACTACATGACATTGCACTCAGTTGGAGTATGTGCTATTTGTTGCTTTACAAATCTGTACATTTATAATGTTTTCTTCTGTTTTATTATTCATACTTTATATTTGGATTATTTTAATTGTGGTATGAATGTATATTTTTCTATATCTCTTTTCTTTTGTTCACGGTTTTGTGTACGGTTGGTAAAAGGATAAAAATGGAATGAAATAGTTAGATGATTCACAAACAAAACAGAAATAAGTAATAACTAAATGTTACATTTTCATAAATTGATAGATAAACACAAAACATAAATGCTTAAACTGTGTGTAACTGATTCAGTAACTCCTTTATTTTGGATGTTGGCAGATCTGCTTTTCTTTAAGCACAGCAATCCACCTTTTGTGAGTCTCCTCCCACAACAACTCACCAGTGAAGCTCCTCCCACAATTCCCTAATAAATGCTGGAATCTCCCCACCAGCCCACAAGTGAAGAAGACAGTTCATGAAAGAACACTGAGAACATGAGTGATCCAGAATCCTGCAGAATGGAACATGAAGATCCTGAAGAACAAAGAGGTTGGTGTTTATTGCTGATTCTTCATTTATGATGCTGAAGATCATTAGGGTTATAGAACTTAAAACAGTTTTATTAGATTTAGTGGTTGTAATTAGAAAAGTCCTAAAAGCTGTAAAATAATATTATATAAATAATATACCAAACACTTTTTATGAACTGGGTAGAAACTGGAGCCTGAAACAAATTTTTTTCAAGCAAAGGATCAGTGAAAGGAGCAAACATTCATAATCATTGTGAACATGAGGAGGTCAGGGTAAATATCATGAGTTCTTTATCTTACACTGATTTTATAATCTTCTAATTACTAGAAAATATTCATATTTTAATGAATATGATAATATAATTAATTCAACAATGTTTAAACCAGGAACTGATTCAGAAGAGGAAGAGTGAATTATACAGGGATGTATATAAGATCATAAGCCTTTGTCTTGGCAATGTTATCAAAGAGCTAATAATGTGTTGCTAATCGTACACAAACCATGTTCATGTTTGCCATCTCAGTTTTTTTTAAGTTATGGTATTATTAAATAGTTATAATCAATGTCAATATTATATTTAAACATTTAATAGTTCTTTCTACAAAACATGGGATTTGTGATTATAATGTTTTAAAAACAATAATTAGAAGATCAATATATCCAATTAAAGTTGCAGAGACATTAATTTATATTATGTTATATTATATTAATTTATAAAAAATCATCAAAACAATCATAATTTTCTATAGCAAATGTCATTTCCCTTTACATTTCTGTCTTTGAATTCATGATTTACTTAAAGTTAAACCTTTACTTTCAATTTAGATCTGATGGAAGAGAGCGAGGAGAGCGAATATCTGAGTGAAGCGGAGCAGAAACATGCCAAAACTGGTCATTTGAGTCGCTCACAGACTAAAAGCAATTTCTTACAGAGAAGAACAGCCAAAAAGTGCACTTGTCCTCAGTGTGGAAATAGTTGCATTAACAAACAAAGTCTTAAACTTCACATGAGAGTTCATAGTGGAGAGAAGCCTTACACGTGTGATCAGTGTGGGAAGAGTTTCACACAAAACAATGCCTTAAAGGATCACATGAGAATCCACACCGGAGAGAAGCCTTTTAAATGTGGTCAGTGCGGGAAGAGTTTTGCCTACAAAAAAGTTTTAAAAGTTCACTTGAGAAGTCATAATGGAGTGAAGCCGTACACATGTGATCAGTGTGGGAAGAGTTTCACACAGAAAGGAAACCTTACTGAACACATGAAGATCCACACTGGAGAGAAGCCATATGTGTGTGATAAGTGTTGGAAGAGTTTTGCAAATCTAAGTAATTTGAAATCACATCTGAATTCTCATTCTGAAGTAAGACAATTTTTGATCGTCAACTGTGATCAGTGTGGAAAAAGCTATTCTGGGGCAAAATCCCTAAAGTTACACCTGAAAATTCATACAAAGGAGAAACCTCACATGTGTTCTTTGTGTGGAAAGAGTTTTTCACGGCTAAGTGTTTTAAAAGTACACCAGAAAAGTCACAGCGGTGTGAAGGATCATATATGCTCTGATTGCGGGAAGACCTTTATTACAGATGCTGGACTGAAACAGCACCAGAGAAGTCACACTGGAGAAAAACCTTACAAGTGTTCACACTGTGACAAGAGATTCAGTCAATTTGGATCTTGGAAAAGACATGAAAGGACACACACTGGAGAGAAGCCGTATTACTGCTTTTCATGTGGGAAAAGTTTCACTCAATCATCTTCTCTTCTCCGTCATACAAAAAACATATGTCTGAAATCACATTAAGTAGTTTCTGTTCAGGTCCTGCACTTCAAGTGCAATGCTGCGTCCTCATCAAACTTGACACAATATGTCAAGCAATAAAAGCTCTACTTCATAAAGTCTTAACCAGCCACAAGTGACAAGGCAAAGAAACATCCAAAGTTGTCAAAGCAAATAAAGTTCACCTTCAAAACCAACAGTTTCAAGTATAAGACTTGAGACAATGAGATTAACTCAAATATTGAGTTTGCTTCAAAAGAACAAAAAGTATGATTTTTATTTTTCTTATATATCATTTTGATTTATGGTATAAAATTAAATCATTGATTGTCATTATTGATTGTATCAACCTTTCACCTTTTATTGTGTTCTGATTCCATGGAGCTCCTAAAGGGACATGGTATGAAATAGGAAGAAAAAATGTGATCTTGTGTTCGTTTCAAGCCTATAGACAGACTGAGTAGCTCCTACAGTTATTGTAAATCGGTCAGAAGTTAATTAATAAAGCAAGAATTAAAACTTATCTTCTTGTATTGTCTATTATTTTACCAGTCTGGCAGTGCAGACTGAGACACTGCCATTGTGAGTTACACAAGCATGTCATATTTGTGAGGTAGGTACCACTTTTAGCAATGTCAGAGATCTGCAAATACAAGACACCACCATTCGAGTCATCAAAAGCTAGTATAGGCTGATACTGATTAATAGCCTATCAGTCAGAGCATTCATAAAATCCTTCACTAAACTCTTCATCAAAGTTTTGAGAAAAAAAATCTGTCAAATTACAAATGTTTTATGTTTCACAACACAATTCATACATGCTTCTTATATTAGAAACATAAATGCAGCATTTCAAATGGTCCCTTACAGACATAAATAGTTCTTTTCACAAAGAAAGCTTACTTTTGTCAAATCTTTTTAAAATTGTGATACACTAACATGAATTTAAACATGTAGCTATATCAAAAACCTGTTGTATTTTTTACAGAAGGGCCCTTCATGTTCATGTAGGGCTTTTTAACTATTTTCCCACCATTGACAGAGTTTTTCTGTCATTTATGAGACAAGGCTTCCCTGCCATTCTCGGCAATCCATGTTTTTATATGGTAGGGGTGCTCTCGTCTTCTGAAAGAGTTATAGAATCTCAAAAAACAAGTGAAAAGAGGCAGAAACAAGTGATAGAATCATTTCATACATGTGTTGTAGTCTTTGACAAAAACACAGTTTTCTCAGCCTTTTGCTCAAAATGTTGCTTTCTAATTAAAAATTACCAGCAAAAAAAGAATGCATGAAGTAGAATTATTTTGTTATTGTCTGTTCAAATATATATACAACAAAATATTTTGGGGACCATGAAACATTTGTGAAAATAATCAAAAATGCTGCAGATTTTTAAAACGCTGGTGGGGAATGAGTTAACTTATAGACCAATTATAGGTTTGTAAACATTTGGGATGCGCGCACATCATGGTTGCAGAAAACCGGGGGAAAGATAGCCTTTATGGCTAGAGAATTACACGGATATGGTACAAAACAATTAGATTTTAAAAGATTATAGATTATATTGATTAGATGTTATTTTCAAAATGTTCTCAGCATATAGAGAATGGGAATGTTTCGTCACAGCGGCAATGCATTCTGGGAATTAAGGTCACGGGAGCTACAGCGGAAACTAATATAGTGAATGTAGACGTTTGATATTATTTAATGCTTATATTATTCTACTTAAAGGTGCAATAGGTGATTGTCTTCAGAAACATTTTTTGTTATGCTGGTTGAAAGTCTCTTCACATCCCCATAGCAATCATTAATTTAAGTGGTCTAAATGTATTTATATGCATCTGTATATTCTGTGGAAGGCGTAGGACCAAGAAATGTTCATCCAATCAAAACGCTCGGTCCGAGCGTTTTAATTGGCTTTCCTACCTGCCTGTCAAATATGTATTAGCATACCTCTGCGCACCTGGTTCGCGCAGACAGGATACGTCGTCAGCGCGTTCACGCACGCGGTGCAGACAAAGCGAGAATGGCAGACATCCTTCCTGGTAATGTAGTACTTTTACTAACTGTATTATAAAGTTTTCTCACCGATGAATGACACATGATGTATTGTAGTAGTAATGTTGTCTCTGATATTCTGGTCTGTGAGTGTATATGCGTTCAGGGGGCGTGGCTTTAACCGGAGATTACAGGGAGGATGGGACGTTCGCTTTCAGTGCTATCAGGCTAAAGTTAGCATTTCCCGTGCTTTTTTCAGAGTTAGAAAGCTGTAAAAGCAGAGGTATTTCCTGCAGACATTGAAAAGGGCTATTGTATAGCCCTTATCAATGTCTGCATTAAACCTCTGCTTTCGATTAACGCTATGTTGATAGTGTAAGCTGTAATCATTCCAATTAATCTTAAATTTAATCCGATATTAAGTTGAATCATAAACATAAAATAATGTCTACATTCACTACGGAACTCGGATGAAAGTTAAACTAAAACTCGGTATGGTAAAACAACTCAAATTAGATGTGTCTTAATATTTGATCTCTGTAGATTTATTATATACAGTGATTTGCATTAAACTGTAAGCCCTCACACTACAAATAAGAAAATGCTATATGGAAAAGTTATCTTGCGGCAGCTCGTTTACCCAGCCACTTGTTTGTACGGATTAAGTTTCATTCATTCATTTATTTGATCGCTTGCATCGTTGTTCGGCATCTCTAATAGTAAGAATCTTCAACTTGTTTGTTCAAGGTATTTATTTGCATAGCATCTAAAATACACATAGTTTCAAAGCAGCTTAGCCTTCTAGTAGGTTCTGTTACCTCTATAATGGCTTAATTCTTTACACTGGGCAGTTTTACTGGGCAATATGACGATATATAACAATGATAAATTATCCACTGTTTGAGATCTAGCTATGTATTAAAATATAAAATAGCCATGGTTTTGCTACTCTGACCAAAGTGTTTTAGCAGTTAGCCCAGGGGTCGGGAACCTTTTTTGACCAAAGAGCCAATTTTTTTTAA
>NW_015509484.1:0-609 GCF_001515645.1 Sinocyclocheilus grahami | reverse complement strand
TTGAAGAACCTTTTGAAGCACCTTTATTTTTAAGAGTGTATCTTTCACCTGCCATCAGTATGGAAAGAGTTTCTCATGCAATCAAAGTCTTAAGTGTCACATGGGAGTTCACAATGAAGAGAAGCTACACACATGTGATCAATGTGGAAAGAGTTTCACTCAAAAAGGAACTTTTAAATTACATCTACGTGGTCTTTCTGGAGAAAATCCATATAACTGTGATCAGTGTCGTAAACACTTTTCTTATCCAGATTCCCTGAAAAGCCACCTGAAAGTTCATACACAGGAGAAGCCTTATATGTGTTCTTTGTATGAAAAGAGTTTTCCATGTGTGAGTGCTTTTAAATTACACCAGAAAAGACACAGCGGTGTGAAAGATTATATGTGATTTGAATGTGGAAAGACCTTTATTATTGCAGCTGATAAACTGAAACAGCACCAGATAATCCACAGTGCAGAAAAACCTTACAGCTGTTCACAATGTGACAAGAGATTCAGTTGGTCAGAACATCTGAAAACACATGAGATGATTCACAATGGAGACAGACCACACACATGTGATCAATGCGGGAAGATATTTACACAAAAAGGAGGCCATAAGCATATGCT
>NW_015509483.1:14673-15030 GCF_001515645.1 Sinocyclocheilus grahami | reverse complement strand
AACATGCAGGGCATTTGCCATATTCAATTAAATTCGAGTTTATCTATATATAGCACTTTTACATATTGTAGCACAATGCACAGTACATATTGTTTTAAAGCAGTTTCACAGAAAATGCATGTTTCAGTGTTACAGTCAGGAAGTATTCTGTAATCATTCTTTGTCAGAACACCGGCATTGTAGGCTACTCTCAAGGATCAGGAAACAGTCCTCCATAAAGGAAGTATTCTGTAATCATTCAGAGATGAGTGTGTCGAAGTAATGTCTAATGGCAGTAATACACAATAAGATGTGGTTAGTAAAAAAAAAACTTTTTTTTTGGTTAGTATTAGTGCTCAGAGACTGCTGTATATCAAA
>NW_015509483.1:12217-12688 GCF_001515645.1 Sinocyclocheilus grahami | reverse complement strand
ACCAGTTCCATTCATTTGGGAATATCACACATTATGGTTGGTGCTCAATTATGTTGTGCTGCACCGAAGGCAGCTCACTAAATGCCTTAAGCATCTGCTGCATCTACTCAAGTGTTCTGTCATCCAGCTGATGGTGGCAACAATCCACTTTCATTCTCAATCTCCATTTTATGTCATGCACAGTTTGATCTTCTTGCTGAAACATATAGAACAGGCCCGTCCCCTGAGGGCCGCTCAAACAGACAGAACAGACAAGCACCAAAGGAATTTCTACAGTCCGAGTAAAGTCACAGCTCTATGGAAATCATTTGTCTGTCGTTACGAAGAATGCTGGTCGTGAATGGTTCTATAGGAGTTTGACACTCTACAGGGGCCATTCACGTTGTAAGAAAAAGTGAAGACGTCGAAGATCTTGATGAAGAATAGCTTTTATTACAGAATAGTAGTGACAAAGTACATGTAGTACCTTGG
>NW_015509483.1:5681-8080 GCF_001515645.1 Sinocyclocheilus grahami | reverse complement strand
AAATTGATTTAATTTTCTCAAGAACACAGATTTTAACAATATGTTAATCAATGGACTGGAGTCCATGTGGATTTCTTGTGGATTATTGTGATGTTTTTATCATCTGTTTTTATCATCAGATGGCACCCATTCACTGCAGAGGATCTACTGGTAAACAAGTGATTTAATGCTAAATTTCTTCAAATCTGTTCTGATGTTTGTTCATGCTTTATTTATTGTACACATAATAGAAGTTAGCCGTAAAGTCGGTGGAGCTGTCATCACTGTCAGTGTACATTATTTGATAACATAAGAAAAGCCAATTATATCTAATTATAAACTAAACTGTTAGATTAGCTTAATTTTAAAAGATCAAAAACTGATTAAAAGATCTTATCGTAAGATCTTAACAAGCGAACCTCTAGAGAAGTGATGGGTTAGAGCATAATGTAAGAGAACTCACAGCTTGTGCCTCCTCCTGAGTGTCATTCTATGATTTTTTTTATTATGCTTATCTTGCATGTCACGATAGTAGACAGACAGATCAAACAAAAAAGTTACTTTGGAAGCAGGCAGCAAAAAGTGTTTCTCTCTTCAGTAATCTACATCTTCACCCTTTCCTCGAGGTAAAGCCGCAGGCTTATACCACAAAAAGATTTGTTTTATAAACCTCAAATTTCAGTGCTTTCAGGGTATTTAATTGAATAGATTAATAATTGATAACTATTGCATGTGATAGACTTTATAGAAAGAATATAATTTTTTTAAATTTACATAAGAATTGTCATTTTTCATTATAGTTTGTCAATCTAAATCAGTGCCGTTTTGTTTGTTTGCTTGTTAACAAAATATCAGGCATTGTGAGGTTTAGACAAATTGAACTGAATCCATTGGGAAATAAACTTGTCTAGAAACGATGAGCTGAGAATGCAATTACAGTTTAAAAACTAATGTAAACAACCAAATCATCAGTATGGCTCACAATAGGCCAGTAAAACGCATTTTTATAAAGTTCATACAGTGCATTGCATAGGCCCTCAATCAGAGAAGCAATTCATGCACACTGCTTTCTTCATAAACAAGAAGAAACACTTAATTTGCAGGGTAGGAAATACCACACCATTAATTTTGACCGTTGCGGTGCTTTTAAATGCCGATAGGTATATCTTAAACGTCAAGACATAACCATGCAATAATTCTTCTGCTAGAAACACCATCCCATAAAATGATTCTCAGCAGGGTAAGATATATAGGAAAATTACACGTGACAAGTCACCCTTGCGCAACGCAAGAGGAATATGTTTACCGTTTCTTGCCCTACAGTTATATTTAGAAATCAAGAGAAAGTTTGAACAGAAGACAGAGTGCATGTCATTAGAGAGCGTCAAACGTCACCTTGCTGCTTCTGCCAAGAGAGTATATCTATATCTGACACAGATCAATCCACAGCTTAAGCCTTTCAGCTTCATGTAATTTTGCTGATTATTTCAAATGTTGCTAACTCATAGATGTCTTTAAACAAAAGGTTGGTTTTAACTGTTACTTAAAAAAAATGTGTTAATATATCACATAATATATATATATATATATATATATATATATATCCTACATTTTCTTCAACTTACAGATACTGTGAATGCAGCATCGTGTGAAAGCAGTAGTTTTTGTTTACTAATGCCATTGTGGAAATAATTCGCTGTGGTCATGATTTATTTATTCTGTGAGCGAATGTATCCACTGTCTGGTTAATGGGGGTTACAAGATAAATCATGTAGTATTCGGGTAGTCATATGATCTCAATCATGCCCTCGTGAGACAGTCTGCTCCGTGTAAAATAAAATTGCTTTTATTTGGCTGCTGATATGACTGTAGTCTTCATGAGTGGACATCATTTAAAACATATTTTTCAAAAGTAGACAGTCAGACAGACAGATATTGATCCTTTGTGAGAAACGGTGGTGCATTAGCTACAACACAGTCAAAACCATATAATAGACAAAGAGAAAAGTCCACATCTTAAGATACACAGTTTATACAGATAGGCTAATATTAATTTCTTAAGGTGCTAAAACGGAAGACAATAGACACTCTGAGTCTGCTTTAATCTAAAATTTGTACACTTAATTTTTTAGTTTTGACCATTTCTGCCTATTTTCACTCTTACAGATAACATTAGACTTCAGAGAGAGGATAGTCATTTTCACACATTACCTTCAAATTGTCAGACTGACTTTTCCAGGAAATTACTACTGTTCACTTAATCAACGCCTTTCTGTTTTACCCTTAAAATACCATTAAGCACCAAAATATGGGTAAACTGTGTGATGTCAATTATCAGAAATGACCTTTAAACACTGTGCCATTGTCTTCATCTGCATGGCTGATGAGAAGTGTTTTAGTATCTGTCCAATTTGACAGCA
>NW_015509483.1:4455-5200 GCF_001515645.1 Sinocyclocheilus grahami | reverse complement strand
GAACACTTGAACTACTCTGATCGATTCAAACTCAAACTGATAACTAAGTTTTTCAGACCTATTGAAAAGAAATGTTTTAAAAGGGTTGTTTGCTCCTGAATCAGACTTCACTAGTTCTGATTGTAAACAGCACATCAGCGAATACTTAAGTTTATACACACATCTTTATTGCTGAAATGTTGTCAAGAAAATGTTGATGTTTTAGTGGTTTACAGTGCTACATGCTACATGCTACTTAAAATAGCTTTGCTACTGAAAAGCTATGTAACTTTGAAAATAGTGACACTGCCATCTCTCTACTGAGAAATATAGCTTTGCCATTGTTAACAACATTATTGCATAGTGTTACATCTTCTCTGTGTTTTTATTGTTGTTAGCAAGCCCAGAAGTAGAGAGTTTGCCACCACAGCAGATATGAGATATCATGACAATTAACAGTACAAAACTTTAAAGACCTGGGTTTACAAAATAATTTTCTCTCACCAAACATGCTATCAAAGATGTCTTGCCATCTGGTGCACATTTAAAAGAGATTACAGACCTGACAATGCTGGTTTTGTTGTTTTGATTTGCCAGTGGGCTCAGAAATGGATCATGCTTTTTGGCTTTGCACACTGTCTTTGTGGTTATCACGAGCACATCACACACTGGCTACATGCTCCTGTGATACAGTAAATTGGCTTCTGACTGCTGTCGCAAACATCTTATTTCTCAACACTCTTAAAAATGAAGGTTCCAAAGGGGG
>NW_015509483.1:0-544 GCF_001515645.1 Sinocyclocheilus grahami | reverse complement strand
CTATTATGAAGGTGATCATCTAGGCTGGATTACACATGGGAACAAAATTATACAGTACTTTACTTTCTAAAAAGAAACTATTACACCCTTGGTGAAACGTTAGTAATGTTACAATGTTTTATTAACCATCTTAAAGGCAAAGAAGTTGGTCACCACTCATGTACTGCATGGATGTTTCTAAATGTTCCATTTATGTTCTGTGTTTGATGGCATTATTACTAACAAAACCTTTGTTTATTGTAATCACTAGATTCCTTTAAATGTTCAGAAGAAGCCACTGGAGACCTTCCTGTTCCCTTTGGTGTTTAAAGGTGCCGATTGTGATATTTCTTACTAGTTTACCACTTAACAGTCAACTGAGTCCAGGTGTTCATGACAATTGCACAATTGTACTCTGAATTCATGATCAGGTTTACATGTTTTCCTTCCCCTTGTGTTGTTCTGGGAACTTGTACAGAAAAATGCATTAGGACACTGAAGAAAGTGGTTTTAAAATGAATTTTGTCGCATTACATAAGAAAACATCAAATTGTGTGGCTTTTTT
>NW_015509482.1:14705-15042 GCF_001515645.1 Sinocyclocheilus grahami | reverse complement strand
GTGGCAACGGCCAGTCTCAAAATCATCAGAGAGCAAGAAGTTGACCCTGATGCGAGAGTTCCTGACAGCACGGCAAAAGAGAGAAGAGGGTCTACTCTTTGAGCTATGAGGCCTGAGTGAGTCAACGCAGCATCAGAAAATGCCACCAGCTTCACCTGAGTTAACACCGAGTCCACGAATGGAGCTTCCTACTCTGATGACGCGATGACGCGACTCGCGAGATGACAGCAGAGCAACAGTCACGGGGGCACATGCGCAGTCAGCGTCAACATCAGTTCTGGTGCCGAGACGGCCAACGATACTACGCTCAGAGCCTGTGATGCCAGCATATCAGGAA
>NW_015509482.1:9185-12839 GCF_001515645.1 Sinocyclocheilus grahami | reverse complement strand
GTACTTATCTGTTGTCACTGGCAAGTGACGCTAACATTTGATTTGACATGTCTTGATGCCTTCCTACCTTGAAATGTGTCCTCCAAAGGCATCATTTTCCAGTTTCAGATGCAGCCGTCAGTTCTGCGTTGATTCTGCTCCGGTACAAGACACGCTTGTTCTGTCTAGTCGTATTGGAAACATGCTTGTTCTTAAGCTCTCGGTTGTTATTGGGAATATGCTTGTTCTTAAGTTATAGTTGTATTGTCGGGAACACGCTTGTCCCAGAGCTATCTGGTTGTTATTGGAACATGCTTGTTCTAAAAGCTGTAGTCGTATGGGAACATGCTTGTTCTTAAGCTGTAGATGTATTGGGTATGCTTGTTCTTAAGCTACCTGGTCATTATTGGGAACATGCTTGTTCTAAAGTTATATCTGTATTGTTGGGAACATGCTTGTTCAAGAGCAATATGGTCGTTATTCGCAACATGCTTGTTCTTAAAGCTAGTTGAATCGGAAACATGTTTAGTCTATCTGGTGTTATTGAGAACATGTTGCTTAAGCTTTTAAGGTATTGACAACATACTCATTAGGTCATCCGTTAAAGGCAACATGATTGCCGCTACAGGTTATGCAGGTTTTGGCAACATACTTGTTTTTGGCATTTGGTTAAGGGCAACATGCTTGTTGCTTAAGGCCTTGATATTTTGCTATCAGTTTGTGTTGGGATATGGTTTTGTTTTGGGGGGGGTTATCGCTGCTCTCTCTGCTCTCATCCATGCTAGGCTGCATGGATGCGCAGGGAGTTCTTGCCCAGAACAGAACCATACCACCAATCCAAACTGTATGCTAATTGTCAATCATCTTTGACGATAGTGGTCCTGACAGAATTGTGTGTGTGGCACACTGAAGTCAGGAACTGTTACAATTTTAAGTTAGGTAGGTAATTTTCAGCTGCGAGTCCCCAAATGGGGGGTGCAGGTTAACAGGTTAAAAGCCAGACCTGTTCAGTGTGGGCTGAAGTTGGAGGGAAATGTTTTTGTTGTGAGTTCTTGTGTGCAGTACCTTTTTGTGGAAGGTCTTAAAAGCAAAGTGCTGTGTTTTATATATTTTGTACATATTTCCTAAATTTTTCCCCTTTTCCCTATTTTTGCAGATATCACTTGTATATAGTTTGTGCACTTTAGGTCGACTGTAAATAGACTGTGAATAGGAACGGACAATAAAACCACCTTTGCACAAAAGTGCTATTGCTGCCTTGCCTTCATTTCTTGTGACCAATATGCCATTATGCCTCGTCACAATGAAGAAAAAATGTGAGAGGTGTTTGTTTGTGCTAAACTGCTGATTCTATAGTGTTCTTGGTAGATACCAGGGCGATTTTTATATTTTCATTTGATGCAGATAATTATGTAGCTATATACTCCAGATTACATACTACTAGACTTATACAAGATTTAGAGAGTATTAAGATGCTTTCTTATTTAGTTCATTATTTTCTTTCTGTTTAGAGCTCTGCCATGAGTTAATGCAGCTTTTATTTTCAGTCAGGTGGTCATTTTAAATGTCCATACTTATCTTCTGTGACTGTCGGGCTGTATCTGTTCAGTACAACCTGTATCAAGTCCTCTGCCAGACTGTCTCCTCACATCTGCATCACAATTACTGCACAGTGGATGACGCTATAATTCAGCGGAGCGATTGAAGCACAGCCATGCATTTTTTTTTTTCAACTTTGCTAATAGTAAGAAATATTTCTAAAGAATGTAGTTTGAGTGACGAATGGAGCTCAAGCGTAGTTCAGGCAGACCACGGCATGACAGCCAGCACCAGCTGACTCTCAGCTGACTGTAACTCCTCCCACTACAATTAAATAAGATATATAAGTTCATCCGTACTCACACTTGCCTTAGTCTGTGGCACAGACATGCAGTACTTTCAGTTAAAGTTTTTTTATGGTTTTAATTATAGTTTAATGAACCTGCACACAACCTGTTGTCTGTTTTCTAATTCAGACACATAACTAGCACTTAACATTGAAATCACTTCACACAGCACATTTAAGAGAGCTAGACAAGATCTACCAGACAAAGTCACTTTCATTGAGGGGCATGCCAGATAACATTGTTACCCTTCAGACTAATGTGTTTTGATCTCATTATGTCCGGCGCTCCTACCCCTGCGTTCAGTTGCATGTTCTTAGCATTTTTTTCTCAGCACTGTGACAAAAGTTCAATGTATTCATTCCTTATACTGGCATTGTGTAAATAGCAATTATCATACACAGACAAAAAAAGAGAGACATTTCATCAAGACATGGCCATCTTTATAGTGGCCTCAGCTGACCATATTAAGATTCATGAAGGACATAAAGATCACAGTACAAGCAAAGCATTGTAAGCATTCAGTTTCCACTGGCTTGATATTGCATACCTTTCCAAATTTTTTCATGTTACTTTAATCGATTATCCTCTTAAGATTTTTTGCTTTTAAATATTTGCTTTCATTTGCATTGGTAACATCTGATCTGTTTTGTATTTTAAAGGTGTTGAGTGAAAAATGAAAATTATGGCAACAATTACTCACTCTTATGTCATATCAAACCTATATGACTTTCTTTCTTCTGTGAAACATAAAATATAAATTGAGAGATTGGTCAATGGTAACCAAACCTGTTTGGTTACCGACATTCTCAAAATATCTTAATTTACATTCCACAGAAAGTCATATAAGTGGAACATGAAGATGAGTAAATAACCTATTTTGAGTGAACTATACCTTTAATTGCTTTTTTGTGGACGTCTTTGACCTTTGCAATGCTTTTTTTTTTTTACATCTCACTCCATGAGTGCCAATTTTTAAGAAGCCATATTAGATTAAAAAAATTAACTTCAAAAAGTGCATCTCAAGACTGTTTTTGAAAGAAAGAATATATCGGCTTCTTAGTTGTCAGTTTGAATGAGTCCAGAGACATAGCTGACTTTCAACCCTCTGCGCAAGAGCACAAAGGAGATTCAGGTCACATCGAGTCACAGCCGCTAAATCCATTTGCTGGAACCTTCTACATCAGACAGCAGGTGAGCCACTGGTAACCATGGTAATCAGACTAGGGGACTTTCCATTTGCCTGCAAGTCCCAGTCGCCCAAGCCATTCATACACAGACATATCAGCAGGGGTTGTTGTCTGGACCAGACGGATTATATCCAACCTGCTGTACAGATGGACATTTATGGACAAAACAAAGCTTGTCAGTAGGGCAGGGGCGACATATTCAGACCTTACAGCACTTAGCAGGAATGCTTATCAAAAGTGACTTTCAAAGGAGGAATATGCATATGAGCGTCATTCTAAGGAAGCAGTGAAATATGTATCTTTAGATGTTTCTTGAAATGGAAAGGGCTGGGAGGATCAATAAAAGTGATCTGATTGGCTGTGCAATTTAGAGTCAGAGTTTACAGGTGGTTGCTACAATAAGCACTTCTGAGGAAGAACTAGTTGCTGGATTTATCATAATTTGTGATGTATTTAACATCAAACATATATATTTGAAAGTATCAAGTCAAAGATAACCTTGAACACACCTGTATATTATGCCAAAGTTATGCTAAAATTCATGCTTGTCATGATTGTGTCATAAGATATAAATTTTAGCTTAGACTAGCTGTGGGAAACTG
>NW_015509482.1:1664-3974 GCF_001515645.1 Sinocyclocheilus grahami | reverse complement strand
TGTGTGTGTGTGTGTGTGTATGTGTATGTTAGACCAGTTTATGTGTTTATGTAGTATGTTAGACTAGTTTAAGTGTTTATGTAGTTAATAAAACCTTACTTGTATCACACTTGACATGGTTCATTGTTTGTTTATAACTGGAGTCACTTAATCACGCAGATTTATGCTACAAGCTTTTGTAGAATTGTACAGTAAGAAAGTTATTTCCCTTAACCAGGAAATTAACGTTCTTAGAATTGACAAGACAGTTGACCGTGAGAGGTCAGCTAAATATCTAGAGCGGATCTAAAATATTCATAATTAATTATAACTAGTTATGGTTAATTATTCATATTTCCCATAAGCTGATTCATTACAAGATAAACTCACCTGATCCAGACGACGATCTGTTCGATTTCAATCCCACTACTTCAAGGAATACCTTTCATCATTCCAATCACAGTCATTCTTCCAAACGTTTGCATTCCATCGTGCACATTCCTAAGCCCTGTAAGCATTCCTCCCAAACTCATCTCAAGGAAACTCTCTGAATGGTTCCCAAGCTCCGTCTTCTCTGCCAGCAAGATCTACGAACCGAGATCATCATTCTCATAGTAGACACAGAAAACCAGAATCCTCGCGAGCCAATATTATCAAGGGCACTCTCGACTCTTTCCGACAAGACTATTAGAATCCCCGGCCGCTGGTCATCACAAGCGTACTGCACCTACATCCAAAACAATCTCAAAGACCTCCGTCATGCTCAAGCTTACCTCAGCTCTTCCCAACTTTAGGGGGTCCTAATCGTCTGGCCTAAATATACAAACAAGACGATTACCCCCACCCTGAGTCTCTCTGGGCCATCAATTCCAGACACCCAGATCAACCTGACCATCATCCTATTTCCCCTACCCCTTCATCCACTTACTCATCCCTGACATTCTGTGCAATAAAACTATGTCTTAGCATTTTTGGTTGAGGTGTGGTCCTTGCTCATAAAATGAAAAGTAAATGAAAAAATATAAGTAATTTCACTAGTAGTCTTACATTTTTGGACTCCACTGGATAAAGATACATATTTTAAAGATTTTTTTTTTTTCCTTTTTACATAAAACTAACCATTTGTGCAAACTATATTCACATTTATTCATATTTATTCACATGTATTCACATATTCATATTTGTGCAAACTATATTCACATATACATGAAAGAAACATGCAATGTGCCCTCAATAGATGAATACATCATCCCCCTTGTTTATTACCTGACTTTTTGGGTTATGGCACGTGCAATATGAAACAGCATATGGGATCCCCATTACTGAACGTGTTTGGCTGGGATCACTGCTGCTATAGTAAAAGACAGTGCAAGAGTTTCCCACATTGATGAGTCTGTAGTAAATATGCATTAACTCAAGGAGCTGGAGAAAAGATAACAGTTCAACTAATGAGCTTTACTCAACAGTTAAAACAGAGTAGACCTTACAGATGCAAACATTCTTGTGGCACATGAAAGTGCAGAGGGTTTATGTAAGGCCCTTCCTGTGAATATCAGGATAAGAGAGCTCATGTGACTCTTTACAGTCGATATAGTTAATAGCACAAGGAATGTGCTGAGAAGAAGCTCACATGACCATGAATACTGGAATGGCAGTGCTCGTAAAATGCTTATGGTAACAGGCTTTTCTCTTGTAATGTATGTGTGCATGGAATTAGGTTTTTGGTGTTTGAGTATAGCAATAATGTGTTATGTAAAAAATTTATCATAATCATATGCATAAAATATCATGCAACTGTTTATATTTATATGAAAGAAGTCTGCTAACCGAGGCTGCATTTATTTGATAAAAAACAATCTTAACATTTAAAATAACTGTTTTCTATCATAATATATTTTAAAATATAATTTATTCCTGTGATGTAAAGCTGAATTTACAGCATCATTACTCCAGTCTTCATTGTCACATTCACACTTTTGAGAAACTAGTCTAATATGTTGATTTATGATTTATATTGATTGGACTGCTGACTGTTCCAGAGGTGTAACAGAGAAAACTTGAAGAGAAAGGATATACATCTACCTAATAGAGAATGGTAAGGATACTGTATATTGTGTGACAGTCTTGATGTTGAAAACAGCTGAGTGTTATATAATGGAAGTTGTGAGAGTGTTATATAATGGAAGAAAGGGGTTAACTGATAATTACTGTCTTCATTTACACACAAATGTTCATGTTGTTTCCAAACCTGTCTGACTTTCTTTCTTATGCTGAACACACACACACACACACATGCACACGCACACGCACACGCACACACACACACACACA
>NW_015509482.1:912-1654 GCF_001515645.1 Sinocyclocheilus grahami | reverse complement strand
CACACACACACACACACAAAAGAATGCTGGCAACTAAACAGGTTCCCATTGACTTCTTGTGTATGAACAAAAATCAATGGAAATCAATAGGAACCGAAACAGTTTGGTTACCAACATTCTTTAAAATACCTTTTTTATGTCGACTTTCTTAAAACATGCAGGCCTTATTGTGTATGATTCATCAATACATTCTGTACATATCTGTGCAACACTTCATAGGCTTTAAAGCATTCGATGACACATTTCTCTTGAATGCAACAAGTTATTTTTAACCTGTTTTAAACTTGATTTTTAATTTAACACAAGCTGAAGATGTTACTTGAGTTGTAAGTAAATGTAAAGGCCTTTAATCAGTAAACCAGAACACTAAATCGACTTACTCCCAATAACATGACAATCTTGTAAAGCTGCAGGGGTTGGGTAGGACAAGGTTATCTGTAAAAGTCTAAATATACCTCAGATAATCAAAGCCAGAAGAGAAAGCGAGACTCATGCTGACTGCTACACTTTATAAAAGACAGTCACATATCCTTCAAAGGGTCTGAGGCTTTCTGACAGAGGCCTGGCTGGTCATATCAGCTGTGTCTGAACAACATGCTGCTACACAAATGCTTTGTTCAACATGCTTGTGAACATGGTTAAACCTCTTTTTCCTCCTGTCATGTGAAACTGGAAACATGAGGGGGTCACTCTGCATTTTCAATGTCTGAGCTTGTTTCTGATTCGACTTGGCCTGGAGAGC
>NW_015509482.1:0-709 GCF_001515645.1 Sinocyclocheilus grahami | reverse complement strand
GACAGCTGGGCTGAGAGAGTGAAAGTTGTCTGTTGCGTCAGTTGAACGTCAACGGGTTATTTTTAAAAAGGTTTTGAATGATCACCACTGTAATTTGCTGAGTGGAATGTGAGCAGTAGAAATAAGTGGTATTTTAAACATCCTCACAGTATTTTTATCTTTGAAAGTGGTATTGTGTGTGAAACCGATTTTACCCGCCTTTGAAAAGCATTAAAGCAACGTTCCCTGCCTGAGGCCTTTTTATGCACAGACATGCACGATGCCTGCGAGGAGAGAATAGTGACGCATCAAACTGCATGCTTTAAATGAATGAAGCGTCATTCACCAACCACTTTACTTCTGTAATGTGACATATTTCTTTGTAAAACAGAAAAAAAAATAATAATTTATTTGATTTTACGTTTAATTTAACATTTAAATGTACTAAAGTAAAACTTCATCATTACAAATGTAATTACAAATAAATTTAAATGCATGAAGTGCAAATTTCAATAGCAATGACTTCAAAGTATATTTTAGTTTTCTGTCTTCATTCTGTCTTCATAAATTTAATCTGTAATAATTTTTTTTTCATTGCCATTAAAATTGGTGTGTTGGAAAACATTGCACTCAATTCACACTCACATATATTCTTTTAAAGTATTTTATTTCCATAATAAGTACTCTTTTTAGAAGTATGCTGAAGTGTACTTCTTTTTCACAAGGGATG
>NW_015509481.1:14559-15062 GCF_001515645.1 Sinocyclocheilus grahami | reverse complement strand
GAAAAAAAAGGTTTTGGGGCGGTTGCATGAGGGGAAGCTTGCGGGAATAAAAGCGGGTGATAATGGGGAGCTCTAGGCCGCGTTTAAAGATGAGAGGACAAACATGTGCTAAGTGCAGGAAGCCATCATTACCTCCTGAGGGAGAGAGAGAGATAAACAGTGATAAACATACGGGGTGGTGGTAGGAGTACGCCGGTCTGTGTGGGTGTCAGACATAGAGAGAAGCAGAGAAAGAGGGAGGAAAATGATATTTCTGCTTGTTAGTGACACATGGAAATGGCTGTTTACCAACATTCCCTGCACACCGAGGTCTGACTCACACAGTTTATTCATCTCAATGACCTATGACAACTAACTCAGCTAATAGCAAAAGAAGAATTCTTTAAAGAAATGACAGAAAGGGAAAAAAAAAATTGTGCATCTTTAAATGATACTGTATTATACAGCTTTCTCCTGCAGCCAGGTAGACAAGGAGAGTGGAGAGAGAGAGAGAGAGAGAGAGA
>NW_015509481.1:8766-9688 GCF_001515645.1 Sinocyclocheilus grahami | reverse complement strand
AGCATCATTACTCTAGTCTTCAGTGTCACATGATCCTTCAGAAAACATAATATGCTATTTGGTGCTTAAAAAGAGACATTTCTTATTGTTATCAATGTTGAAAACAGTTGTTCTACTTAATATTGTTGTGGAAACCATGATACTTTCTTTGTTTTTCAGGAAAGTTGAACAAAAGTTAGAATAGAACAGCATTTATTTGAAATAGAAACACTTTTGTAATAATGTAAAAGTCTTTACTGTCACCCTTGATCAACGTAATGCATCCTCGCTGAAAAAAGTATTAATTTTATTTAGTAAAAAATATATCATACTGACCTCAAACTTTTTAATTGTAGTGTACATATTTATTTTTTTATATTTTTAACACTTTTTACAAGGCAGGAAATGATGAAGAGAACAATGAGGAATGGGCTAGGCTTCCATATAGGTCACTCTTAAAGAGCCACGCTGCTCTTCGCAGCCCTCGGGGTGGACGTTCTCACACTTCAGGTGCTAATTAAGACTCACTATCACCGCTGTCTCTCACCCAAACCACAACTCAGCCATTGACTGGAACGCATGCATAATTTATCACTGCCACACAGAGCTGATAGCATTGATCATGTGAGCGACTGTGAGAGATAAGAATGCAGAAGTGGCAAAAACAGAGATACAGAAGCCGCTGGATGACTTAATCTAAACTAAGAGAGATATAACAAAACAACTGAGGAGAAGCTGGTGAGGGTGAAGATTTAACAAAACACCTCTTGTCCCGATAAGAGATCTGATAAGTGTTAGACAGGAAACTCCTGCACATGGGAATGTGATGAGCGCTGCAGAGAGCCAGAGATGAGAGTGATATGGAGTGAGTGAAAGAGAGACACTGAGATGGAAAAATTACAGATTGCACACGGACTGAGCAGGTAGCTTCAAAAAAAAAAAA
>NW_015509481.1:4869-5521 GCF_001515645.1 Sinocyclocheilus grahami | reverse complement strand
AAGGGGGTCTGAATACTTTCCGTACCCACTGTACCTGTATTACAACTGCGGATTGTAAGTACAGTACTTAATGTCTGTAATATGCTTATCAATTTCTAGAAATATATACACGTATATTATCATTATCAAATAAAGTACTGGATGGTATCCAGAATCTCAGTACATTATGTGCAATCCATCACTTCATGTCAATTATCTCTATTTAGCAAGTGCAGGAGTAATGCTCATGCCAAATGGTGCACTTTAATTCACAGCATCCACTTATTTCTCATAGATTAATGATGTGAGCTGCAAATTAACAAGTGGAGGAAGTACATGGCCCGTGGCTTTATCATTTTAAAATGAGTTTATACATCATGCACATTTTTTTTTTACACTAACTTTGTAACGCCTTACAGTTCGACACAATCATGCTGACAATTTAATTCACCCATCACTAAAGTGACACTTCAAATGCCTTCAAGAAAGAAAACTGCCTTTTTGATTGTTTAACCTGAAGCTACACATCAAGTTACATTTTAAGATGATATATGAAGTTAATTCAGACATTTTTCTCTCCAGGAACAGCCTGAAGCTCCAGGTTCAAGATCTACATTGTCTTCTCAAGATCAACAGACCACAAAAGCCTCAAAAGGCAGTCCCCGTCCCCCCC
>NW_015509481.1:2146-4859 GCF_001515645.1 Sinocyclocheilus grahami | reverse complement strand
CCCCCCCGTCCTTCAACAATATATATTGTATTGTGTACAATACAATATATATCAAATGGTCTGTGAGTGTTCTGTGGGCTGTGTGTCTGAGGCAGAGATGGGCCAAGTGATAACTAAGAATACTAAAAATGTATTTTTAGGTAGTGTGGGTTGGTATATACTTACGCTTTGCAAAAAATAAGACATAATTGGCAAAATATTCTGTATTGCAATGCCATTCACATGTTTGAACATTAAAACATAGGAACTATAGGAAGAAATATAGGAACAGAGCTGTAAAATGTATTTATCACTTTATTTATTTATTGTTGACAATGAATACACAGTGGAAGCATTTTTATGATAGCTGTGTGCGTAATAGAAGACCTTATTTGAAATGTATTATTATATACTGTACAATATTTATTTAATACAATAAAATAAAATGAAATGGTTATCAATTACCGGGGTTCATCAGGGAAGCACAATGTAACTGCCTTATGTCATGTTCATGTTATTTTAGTATCAGATATTATTAGGGTTTTAATTAATATTTTGAATCAGTTTTATGTACTTATTTTCTGTTTTCATTTTAATTTTAGTTAAAGTTATTTTGTTGTGTTCCTGTAATTGTTAGTAGTTTTTTTAATGTGTTTTAACGTGTATATGTAGCTTGTTTATTCATTTTTATTTCAGTTTTAGTTTAAGTTATTTTAGTACATAAAGTTGAGCTAAAATAAAATGAGAAATGTCTTGGCAACTAGCTGAAATAAAAAGTTGTTTATATATATTTTATTGTATTTCAGTTAATGTTTATTTTATTTCAAATAACACATTTTTATATACAGTATATATGGTTTTGGTTTTAGTTTCAGTATTTGTATAAAACGCTTGAATATCTCATCTCACTCGGATATACAACACAGTTGAACACCTTAGAAAAAAATATTTACCCTTTTTAATACTATATTTAAGATATTTTATAAAATAAAGACAGTTTAATGCTTTTTAAAGACACACAGATGCCTTGTGACAATAATAGATCCATATATATCCATACTAGTCTATTTTTTAAAACATATTTCATTAAATATTTCATGATGTTATCTTGTATAATAAATTACTAACGTGTCATTGCGTCAGACATCTAATGACACGGAAATCCATTTCCTTGAAAGCTAGCATCATCTGTAAGCGTGCCAAGTTAACAAAGGTTGACTTCACAAACAAAACATCCAACATGGTGTTTGTTCAGAACACTATTTGATGAACTGAAATGAATGCTAATTGAACATATGCAGTTAATTCAGGATATAATTTTCATTACTGTCATTTCATAATTTTAAATGAGGGCAAAAATAAAGTATGAGCAAGAGTTTAAAATAAACAAACTACTGCCTACTGAAGTGAAACACTAATATTTTCTTGCCCTAACATACTCTTTAGCCCAAAAAAATCACATGCACAAGCAAATATGTTTGTACAGTTCATATGGCATCCGAAGTAATTGCAGTAATACAGACCTCGCAATTCCTCATTAGTTCAAATGAACTCGAAACTTATGTACCAATGACAGCAGTCAGTAGTTCAACGCTGGGTTGCTGCTTCAGCTTCACTGTTTCTTATTTTCTAAATCCCTAATGTCTCTCTGGCTGTGGACATGACTGCAGGGTAAGAGACACAGAGGTGTCCTGTGACTCCTGTTGTTTGATATTCAGCGAGAGCAATGGGGCTGCGGTAATGGGGTGAGGAGCGGGGTTCAAGGGAAACCGTGCGCTTTCAGACAGCTGAGAGAAAACACAGGGAAGACAAGATCCCTCATGTGTGTTTAAGGCCGTAAAATGGGTCGAGACAAAGAAAGACATACTAAACAGGAGGACTGAGTTGGGGGAATTACGGTTTATTCAAGATAATGTTTTGCTCTAGGGCAAATATTAGTAAATGAAACATTCTATGATAACATGGTTACAGGATGTACTTCTGTGTGCATTGCAGTCACTGCGATTACAGCAAATGATTGCATTATTTTTACTCATGCAATGGAAAACATAATTTGCTCAGGAAAACCAACATCAAAAACAGCAATAGCATTATTCGGACAGGATTAGTTTTCTACATAACATTCGAGTTACAATATTTGACATCGGACATTTATGATTTCATATAATGATTCAGATCGGATTGGGGTTTTTGTAGTTTTTAAGGTTATATACATTACATCGTACCTTAGATATGTACATCACATAAGGTTATCTGTGATTAAATATATGATTCTAATATTACACACATTTGATCGTACACTGTAAAAAAAACAAAGATTATTGGATTACATTTCACAGAAAAATATGATATAGGTCTTTCTTGAAAAATGGCTTTACATCCATATTGAAGGTGCACCAGACAAGGCAATGAGAACTTCAGGTACAGTATTTAACCAAGGTCATAAATAAATAAACAAACAAATAAATTAATTAAAATATATATTTTTTAAGTTTAAAATGAAATTAGAGAAAGACTTTTTGTTCTTTGTAAGAAATTGATAATTGTATTAAACTGATCAAAAATGAAAAAGACTCAAAAGTTCACATAAATGCTGTGCTTTTAAACTTTGTATTAATCAAACAATCCTAATAAAAATGTTTTATGGTTTCCACAAAAATAAAAAGCAGTATATGCTATTTATATATACATACACTAGTCAACATTTGAAGTGGATCAAAACCTTTCATCAAAG
>NW_015509481.1:303-2136 GCF_001515645.1 Sinocyclocheilus grahami | reverse complement strand
ACCTTTCATCAAAGTTGTCCTAAAACCTAAAAGCGTTCTTGTTTTTTTGAAGAACTTTTTTGATCCACTTCAGATGTTGACTACTGAATAATAAAAAGTTGTGTGTGTGTGTGTATATATATATATATATACACACACAACAGTTCATTCTGGTTCTCAAATCTGATTGGTTGAGAACCGTGAGATATTGTACTGGTATTGCTACAGGAACGCCCCTTCACAATTTTGTATCACTCCGCTTGTTCTAGCCGGGTCTATGGTTTTTTTAATTATTCACTGAGCTAATCATAGAGTACGTTAGTTAATATAAGAAGAAATGTCTAGCTTCGCAGTCTCTCTCTCTCTCATTTGGATGCACGTCTTGCCGCATTGTTTCTCTCTTATAACCTCATTATTTCTCACTAATAACCTAACTGAAGCAGCACATGCCCTTGATACAAATTCTTAAAGTGACGTATGTTTTAACTGTCAACTTGAGCTTTGAATCCGTGGCGGAAGAAAGCAGTTCCGCACAAAAGAGGGTTTTATTAGGCACTCCTTTGTTTCTTGTTTAATTACACACATGTTCTGTCGAACTGTTGTATAAACGCAATATCACTCTCGTACTCGAGCAATACCGGCTCTATATCAGCGGCTGTGATTGCCTCCGGCACTCGGCCTGCGGCCTCGTGCCTCTGGCCTAATCACAGCCATGCTAATATAGAGCCGGTATCGCTCTCATACTCGAGTGATATTGCTCATATATATATAAACTGAATGAAATCCTTGAGAATCAGAGTCGATACCCAGGCCTAACATTTATACCCTAATGTATAAACATTGTCCTAAATCCAACTAATTTATTGTTTGATGATAAGCAGAGCACAGCTCAGACTCGAGTGCTTGACCTGTACGAGCCATCATGCTGCAGCGTCTGAACCTGCCTGCACAGGAACAAGTCCGAGCGGAACAATGATTTGGCTCTAACTCCTGTCTAATGATGCCTGTCTGCTTGGAAACGGAGCAGAGGTTGATAAGAGAGGGGCAATTCTTCGGTCTCAAGTTCCGTGTGTTATTTCAACTTCAGCTGCCGCCACATCACTGACAGCTGAGCTCTTGTTAAATTCATCCACCTGCTCCCCATAACAATCCTTCATAATGATCTCCCACCTCCATTAGAGTGTTGCCGAACGCAGTAAAGCAAAGAGTTTCGCCACAAAACCTCGCGCACCACCTGAACAGGCTGGAGAAGAGGGCAGCTAGGTTAGCAGGAGTCTCTGGAGTGCATTCAAAATCTCACAAGATCACATTACAGAAAGCCACACAGTGCAGAAACACAAGAAAAAGAACACTGCATACTAATGTATGTCTTGCCTCGTTCTCATCCCACATAAATGGATCCTTAATTTGCAGTTACCGAAAGTCATTTGAATACACAAGAATGTGAATACTGCACATTTTATGAGTACTGTATGCAAACTTAGAAAACCAAAATTCCTTTTTCCCCATGTTTTTTTGCTCTTGTGCTGCAGTAAAAACATCGAGTTTGTAAGAATTCAAATGCTTTTAAAAGACAGTATACTGATTAGTTTCCTGAAGGAAATGCTAAGGAAGGCAGCTAAGGAAGTTTTAAGTAATCTTAGGTTTTTGGGCTTTAAAGTCTTAGCATGTGTCAGTCGTCTGTGCAAGAATTAACAACACACCACCACCTTTGCAGGGTAAAGGCTTAAATAAATGAGAAATAAAAAACATTAATTCAGCAGAAAACCAACTTTCTAGCAATAAGACAGTGAGAGATTAAGTTACTTGTTAAATGAAAATTCTGTCATTAATTACTCACCCTCATGTCGTTCC
>NW_015509481.1:0-293 GCF_001515645.1 Sinocyclocheilus grahami | reverse complement strand
GTGACATCAGTGGTTCAACCGTAATTTTATGAAGCTACGAAAATAGTTTTTGTGCACAAAGAAAACAAAAAGAACAACTTTATTCAACACTTTTTTCTCTTCCGTGTCAGTCTCCACAGCGCGTTCATGTATGTGCATTCCTCTGCTTGAAAACAAGCTGCAGCGCATCCAGGTTCTACATCAGAGCGGCAGCTCCTGCATCAGCAGCACCATACGCATGCGTCAGGGTACTCTTGTGAATGCACACAAAAAGTATTCTCGTAGCTTCATAAAATAAAGGTTGAACCACTGAT
>NW_015509480.1:12876-15037 GCF_001515645.1 Sinocyclocheilus grahami | reverse complement strand
CGAGAAAAGATGTCGTTATTACGAGAAAAGATGTCGTTATAACGACATAATTGAGTGGAAAAAATTATATGTGTGTGGCAGCAATGCGTCACCGTACATTTTTAACACCATGCAGGTAAATTATTTGTGTTGCTGTTGTATGTATGTCATAGGTCAAAGAACACGTGGGTCAAAGGATAATGCCAAGATGGCAGATGTAGTATTTCCAAGAATGTATTTACACATCAACAGTTCTTCTTTGCATACAATACATACGCTACATACTAGGTATGCAATTTCAGACGCAGCATGTATCCTACTTTCTTTTCAACAGAAATACATTTCATAAAAATGTACATGTACAGTGATGATTACTATAACAATTTTAGTATTACTACAACCACATACACTACAAATTAATTAAATAACTCCTAAAAAATTATCACAATTTTTCTATAAAAATGTAAGCAGCACAACTGCTTTCAGGAATGAATTTCATTTGAAAATAGATATTTTACCATTTTTTATCAAATAAATGAGATCGAGACTCATCAAAAATGTATAAAATATCTTACCAACATGCAGTTGAAGGTATGTAAAATGATTAAACGTTGTAAATTACTCAAACTAAAACAATGTAGTTCAGACAAACAGGCAAAATGAAGTGTCTGGACTCTGGAGTAAATCAGCAACATATCAAAAATAGAGATAAGTTGTCGTGCCAACTGATGGCACATCACCACATTGCCACCGTGTAGACTGTATAACAAATCCTTCACAAGATCAAAGACTCCAATAGGAGAGAGCGGTGTCAACACTAATGAGACAATACTGCACAATACACACAAATTACACTTCTGGCCAGATGCATCAGGAACACAGTGCGCCTTAAACTACCTCCTAAAATGGTTCGAGTGATCGGATGGTGATCGGTCTTAAACGCATTTCATTTACACCTGGTCTTTTCATGATCAGATCAGCTATGCTATCAGTCCAAACAAATGAAGTGGCCAAGTGTAAACAGGCCCAAATATTCACAATTTGACAACAGATCCCAAAACGAAAGCTAAAGATATCCACATAATCCAGCCACGGGGTAAGTCCATAAATACATTTTCCCTGATTTCAAAGTCTGAGAAAATTATAACTCTGTGGAGCAGAGAACAAACCCATATCCATAAATACATGCTGAGGCTGGGATTGCTGCAGGCCTTCAGCGTTTACATGGCAGTACAAATTACAAGTTGGCAAGGCAGAGGAGCGGCTCACAGATGAAGAGAGCAGTGGGTTTCCGGGTGAACTGGGAATAAGGTTAGAGGGCGAAACAAACAGACTGGTGCCCAATATGCACGTGCATAAGCATTCATTCCCTCATGGCAAATCATTACAGACTGTGTGGGCCTGCCAATTCCTAAAATCAAACAGCTGTAAGACCTCCCTCTTTTATGCCAATTTCGGTTTATAACAAAAAAAAAGTAAATTTCAATTATCAGTATGGCTAAACTTGTATACCAACAGTCAGTCAATCGACTGACTAGTTTTCTAATTTATTTTTTAGATTTTTATTGGTCTTTAACGTTTTTAACATTTAATAAATTCATACATAGATGTTTATCACGATGTGTCCCAAACTGTCCCTGTTCCAACCAACCTTTAATCAACTAAAAACTAAATAAGACTCAAGCATTCAATTTAATATAATAATAAAAAAAAAAAGATGAACATGAAGATAAAGACATCTTATTTAAGTACATTTTAAGACATTGTATAATTATAGTTAACTAGTTTAGTATTTTAAATTTTTTGCTTTTATTTTTTACTCTTGGTTTGTAAGTCAATGTATTTTTTATTTTTTTTTGCACATTTCTGGCTTTATTTGATATGACAACGTGACTGGAAATAATTTGAGAGAAGAGAGAGGAATAGGATGCAGCATTTCATTTAAAATAATAATTAATATTATATATTATTATTTTTGAATTAATGAAAATACATTCAGATAGACAGGTTTTGACATTAATTAATAAATGAATGAATGAATTAGTTCATTCAAGCAATAACGTCCTATGTGAATTCTGCCCAAAGAAATGCATCTGATCTGAATGTAATGGACATGCACATATACCAGGATAATACGGAGTTTCTTAAAGGGGTCATATGATGTTGCTAAAAAGAACATTAT
>NW_015509480.1:3410-5362 GCF_001515645.1 Sinocyclocheilus grahami | reverse complement strand
TATTTAAACAGAATGAAAAATAACAGAAGGGAATAAGCATGACATGCACAGTACATTAGGCTACATAAAAAAAAGCAACTCCACATTTGCAAGCTGGAGCAAGAATAAGTACTGACCACATTTTTTGTTGCAAACCATAGAAAGTAGTTTCAGTGTTTCTTAAATCACATGCACAGATGTTTGAAGTTGTTCTGTAAAACCAGACATAAAATATATATAAACCAAGACCAAAAGACCAACTGACCAACTGGCAGTAGTTCAGTTAAATTATACATAGATTGTACATATAATTATTTACTAATTTATTTTAAATCAGTAAGTGAAAAAAATGCAAATTGCAATGCAGACAGTCTCTTATTTAAAGCATTTTGTGGTTGAAAGTTCAAGGCCCCCACTGCGTTGTTTCAGCAGGCGTGTGGCTGTCTGTAGGACATGATACCGCTGACGAAGATGACGTCTCTGCACATGTTCATTGGTGATCTCTACAACACATGCAGCGGAGAACCAGCCCCTCTGTCCGTCCTGTACCCTGCGGCCTTCCAGAAACCCTACAAAAGACCAGAAACGAGAGAATTAGCGTGCCAATTCAAAAAACATTCATTGATTTTAGACTTATTGAATTTCGGAATGGCAGGGTTGTGTTGCAACAGTACCCTCTGAAGTCTTCTGCATCACGTTGATCATATCTCCCAGCTGTAGACTAAGCTCCCCTTGTTGTTGTCCACTGTACACCTCTATACATCGCACCTGAGGACAGTCTTACACACAGTGCCTATTTGATTCAAATTTGTACATTGTTTATTTTTTTATTTATTCACAAATGTATTATAATTCTAAAGAGCATCTACACTGCAGTTAATTGTTTGCTCTGATTAAGAACAGATGTTTCCCATTTTTGGAAACACAATCTTGAAGCCATAGACACTTTTGCCCCCTAATGGACAATGTGTAGCTGCACAAGCTATTGTTTATTGTACCATATACTATTACATATAATTTATAGAACTGTACTTTTGTACATACTGTCATTGAATAACACCTATAAGCAAAACACAAGATCAGACATATATTCATATAAATATGTGTTTTGTTATGTGATATTTAGAGGTAACCTAACTGACCCCAAATCAGTGTTAGGCATGTATGTCATATATAATAATACAAAGAAAATTATTATTATTATAATATTATATAATAATGAAGGATGAAGGATAAAAATGAAATATTTTCCATTGTTCAATTAAAGCAATGAGTCAAAAAAACAAAGATGGTGTCATTATGATATATGTATTATAATATTTTTTTGGCTTCTGTTGAACTGACTCTAACAAACACACATAAAAACAAGTATTGCATTTAGTGATTCATTCTCACCCCACTCTTCATACACGGTATCCTGTCCATCTCGCCGTCCACCCAGGAGCTGCATCCACGAGTCCTTCTCAGCTCTAAGAAAACAAGAAGAAGACATGTGTTTATTGAGGGAAACTACATAGAGTTTTGTATGTTTTGTAATGATTTGCTTTGATCTTGCCATAAAGACCATGTTGTGTCTGACAGTTTGATGGTTCTTTGCATACTGGATACTAACTCTGAATTTGTTTGCAGTAGAAGTTGAGAGGTGGCGCTCTGGTGATTATGCAAAAGAACGAGCCTAAATATCCGGTCCAGCTCACATCCCTCCAGCTCCTCCTCCAGATCTTTGCCCTCGGTCACTTCTATCAGAGAGCGGTGCACGTAGTCATGAACTACAAAACGATCCAACCTGCATTCATAAAAGACATTAACACCTTAGGATGGGTAGGTGTACAGACAAAAATGTGACCCTGGACCACAAAGCCAGTCTTAAGGGTAAATTTAAGTAAATTTAGGTTTATACATCATCTGAAAGCTGAATAAATAAGCTTTCTACTGATGTATGGTTTGTTAGGATAGGACTTTTTGAATATCTG
>NW_015509480.1:1303-2227 GCF_001515645.1 Sinocyclocheilus grahami | reverse complement strand
TTTTTGGCATAAAAGAAAAAATTATAATTTTGACCCATACAATGCTACTTATTACTGGTTTTGTGGTCCAGGGTCACAAATGACCATCTGCTGCATCGATAGTGTTTAAAAGTTTGGGTCAGTAAGATTTTTAAAAAGAAATGAATACTTTTATTCAGCAATTAAATGAATCAAAAGTGACAGTAAAACATTAATAACGTTACAGTGATTTTAGTTTCAAATAAATGCTGTTCTTCTGAACTTTCTGTTCATCACAGAATCCTTAAGAAATGATCAGAGTTTCCAAAAAAGCAGGACAAATGTTTTCAACATTGATGATAATAAATGTTTCTTGAGCACCAAAGCAGCATATTAAAATGATTTCTAAAGGATCATGTGACGCTGAAAACATGAGTGCTGAAAATGCATCACAGTAATACATTATATTTTAAATATTAAAACAAGAAGACAGTTATTTTATTTGTAATTTTATTTCACAATATTACAGTTTTTACTGTATTTTTCATCAATTTAGAGATTTAAGAGACTTCTTTCAAAAACATAAAAAAATTTACCCACCCCAAATTATAATGTATTTCAATCTTAGATTGACAATCATTGACAATCTATTTATCCATAAAGGCTATCTATAAAATAAAATTTAGCAATACTTGTACACAGTATATCAATACCATATCAGTTATTGGCCAGTGTTAGAGGTTTCTTTATTTATTGGTATCTGTGAAAATATTTATCATGCACACTCATATCCTCTATTTTAACATTTAGATTGCCTTTTCTTTCATCTAATGCTCATTAAAATCACTCTTTAAAAAACATTCATCTTTAGGAAATCTCAAAATAAATATTTTCATACTGTGCAACGATGTTGTTTGACGTTTAAATCAATGTGTGGCATTTAAAACTATTTTTATTCAAGTAAAT
>NW_015509480.1:0-1293 GCF_001515645.1 Sinocyclocheilus grahami | reverse complement strand
GATAAATAGTTGAATCTGTCACATTAAATAACGGAGACATCCATTAGATAGAAAATATCTAAGGAACAATCCATCTTCCTAGAAACTAAAACCTAATGAAAATAAGTAAACATTTAAATCAGCTCATTTGATAAACTAATTGATTTGGCTCTCCTACCCTTTCCTGGTGGCCACCAGCAGCAGATCATTAAAGAGGAACAGAAGTACAGGACACAGTTTTCTCTGGCCAAACATGTTTTCCTTCAACAAGATTTGCACCAGATCTCCCTGCTTCACAAGCCAGCGGGAGGAAGACACAAGAGCCAGGGCCTGAGAGAGACAGAAAGATCCAAAGACATCGATGAAAAGAGTGAATTACACATTACAAAATGTATATGTAAACAGTTTCCCAGCGACCACCTGCAGCTACAGTACCTTGCATGCAAACTCAATCTTGTTAGCAATCTGCACTATTTCTTCCATCTGTTTCATTCTGCCCACCTGCCAGTTGCAAGCTTCTAGAAGCTGTAGGTGAAGACAGCACAAAGCATACAACATAATGCAGCAAACTGATTTTTATACAATAGCAGTCATTGAGAAAATGTTTAGCAGCCAGCTTGGCATTCATACCCTGGAGATCTCCGTCAGAGCTCTCAATGCTGAGGCCTCACAGTCTGACCTTGGAACGGCCTTCTTCTGGATATTCTGCATTGCATCGAAATGTTTGACATATTCAGTGATGTAACATTTAAAAACAATTAAACATTCTCATGCTAATTATGCTAGTGCTTCTCATCACTCACCTCCATTAGGATTTTAAGCCGTGTGATTCTCTGAAATGGCAGTGAAAGGAAAGATTTGAGGGGAAGGCGGTTGCATCGAGGGTCTTCCTGTAGTTTATGCAAGATCTCCACAATCTGAGGACTCTCTTTTCTGATCACAGTACAACATAGATTATAAATATATTAGATTTTCAACAACAGACACTTTATTCATAAACATCTGTAGAATACAGTCAAACCGATTTGCATTCCTAATATGCATGATAAATTAACATCAAGAACTATTCTTTTACCCAAGGTTGTGTAATGTCTGCTCCTGATAGGGCATATTACGGATGTAATTTATATAAGCATCAAAGGGTCCAAGAGCATATTGGTGTACAACATCACAGATTATGTCGCAGAACACACTTGAGGCCAGCTCCAACAGCATCGCATCCATGAAGCTAAGAAAAGAGTTTGCATAAGATATAAGGTAAGTATTTGGACACTTAAAGGCACAATATGTAATTTTCGCCGCTAGAGGGCGCAT
>NW_015509479.1:10971-15038 GCF_001515645.1 Sinocyclocheilus grahami | reverse complement strand
TCTTACTTCCTTAATGAGTTTGAACCTTTCTTTTTCATATTTTTTTTTATTTTATTAAAACATGCTCTATTGTTTCTGCCTGATTACAAAAAATACATTGACCTGTTTCATGTTTTCCTATATTAAACAGAGAGTGATTTAATCTAGTATGCCCTATTCGAATGCGAGAAATAATTGTATCTTCTTTCCTATTCCTAAAAACACTTCTTCCATTTCCTACTTGCTGCTGAATATTATACATTTGTCTGCCCTTGCTTTCACAGTTCCATACTTCTTGCCATTTTTTGTTTATGAATTCTTTAATTTTCCCTTTAACCTCATTTTTGCTAAGAGTCACTTGAATATCTATTTCTGAGTGTTTAAGAGCTTGCTTAGCAAGCTTATCAACCACTTCATTAGCCTCCACTCCCACATGAGCGGGATCCCACAAAAATGTAATTAAGCTTACACTACTTATTCTTAACAAACTTGCAAGAATCTCATATATAATGTCTTGCCTTGATGATTTTACTCCACTTGCAAGATAATATGATATAATATTGAATACAATGATATTGCTGCATAAGAGTCAGAACATATTACTACTAATCTTGGTTTTACATCCTCTACCCACTGGAGTGCTACCACCATGCCAATTAATTCTGCTGTGTACACGGATACATGATCAGTTATTCTTTTCTTAATACTAGTTTGAAACTTTGAAATAAATACTGCAGCAGCTGTTCTGCCAGAGATGGGGTCTTTAGAACCATCAGTATAAATATGTAACCACTATGTATAAGGCTGATCTAAATACTGCTGTGCAATCATGTTCTTAGGGGTTTCATTCTCATTCTTAATTTTAATTTGTATTTGAAAATCGACTATTGGCATAGGAAAAATCCACGGTGGTATACTGGATAATATCACAGTAGGGCCAACTTGGTTTTACATCCTCTACCCACTGGAGTGCTACCACCATGCCAATTAATTCTGCTGTGTACACGGATACATGATCAGTTATTCTTTTCTTAATACTAGTTTGAAACTTTGGAATAAATACTGCAGCAGCTGTTCTGCCAGAGATGGGGTCTTTAGAACCATCAGTATAAATATGTAACCACTATGTATAAGGCTGATCTAAATACTGCTGTGCAATCATGTTCTTAGGGGTTTCATTCTCATTCTTAATTTTTATTTGTATTTGAAAATCGACTATTGGCATAGGAAAAATCCACGGTGGTATACTGGATAATATCACAGTAGGGCTAACATCACAGCCTGCAATACCAACAACTTGTGCTTTCCTTTTAGCAATCCATCCAAAGCTTTTAATATTTTTGTTTCCATGCTCCCAGCATTCTTCAATCACACCCTTTACTGGATGACTCTCTTTATGTCCTTTTAAATGAACCCAATAATTAATTCGTAATTTATACCTACGTGGAATAAACGAGCTTCCACAACTTCTACCTGCATGGCTGCAGTTCCTAATTGATCCCCATACTTCACTTATGTCAATATCTTCTCCTACTGAATTACACCAATATCTCCAGTACTTCTCTTTAGCTGCTCGGACTATTCTTCTTACTTCAGCTTGCGCTTTCTTATATTTAATAAAATCTTCAAATAAATTAGCCTTTTTGATTTTTCTGAATGCTTTATTCCTATTATGTACCACATTACACCAAGGAACTGCTTTCCTCTTTTTACATTGTCCCTTTTTTTCTATAATATTATTAGTTACATCATACAATACTTTACATATTTTCTCATTACATTCATCTAGGTCTTCCATAATATTTAGTTCTACTGCTGTTAGTTCTACCTCACTTAAATATGTATATGCTTCCCAGTTTGCTTTATTAAATCTCCATCTTGGAGCTAAAATCACATTATGTTCCATTACACTCATCCCTACCTTACATAAAATGATATAGTGATCACTACCCATATTATTATCTTCCCAAACATCCCATACACATTTACTTGCTATATCTTCAGAAACCAATGTTAAATCTATAGCTGACACAATACCACGTACCAAATCTATTCTTGTGTTTCTACCATCATTTAAACATACTAACCCATTCCTGTCTATTATTTCTTCTACAACATCCCCATTATGATCATCATTACTGCTTCCCCATAAAGTGCTATGTGCATTAAAATCTCCCCACCAAATTATTTTATGATTTCCTGACCCAATAACCTTTTTTAAATCTTTACTTAATCTATGACAAGGATTATAATAATTTATTATTCTGATATTTTGTTTCTCTGCCTATACATCTATAACCACCACTTCATATTCTTCAATCTCATTAATGACTCTGTATTTTAATTCATTTTTTATAAAAGTGGCCACCCCACCTCCATTACCTGTCTTTCTATCTTTTCTTACAATATTATATACTTGCAGAACAGCTGCCCTTATTATGATTTTAATTCTCTCCGTTCTGATTTCTGTTTGAGCAGAACAATTTACCACTTCAGCCATAAATGAAACAAATTCCATTTTCCCGATCACCAAACTATCCTCTTTTATCTTTCTCTGAGCCACAGTATTCCCAGTCAATTCTTGTATTTTTATCTCTCTCTGTATCTGCTCACTTTGTTTTGCTTTTTGGGCTGCTTCGGCATAGGTCAACCCCTCAGTTATTCTCACATTTTGAATGTTCACAGCATGTTTGTGAGCAATGCATCCCCCAAATCCAGCACTATGCTCACCTCCACAGTTACAGCATTTTGCCTTCGCTCCTTCGCCCCATTTACCATATACATGATCACCCCACATCTCGCACAATGTTGTCTTCCTCTACAAACTGCACTAACATGTCCATACTTCTGGCACTTGAAGCATCTAAGTGGAGGAGGTACGTATGGTCTTACTGGGTAACTTACATAGCCTATTTTTACCCTCTCTGGCATTCTTTTTTCATCAAACTGAAGCATAACCAATCGACTGTCCATCTTTTCTTTATTTCTCACATATTGAAGCCGTTTTGCTCCAATTACCTTCCCCCCTTCAACGCAACTTTTAATTTGATCAGCATGTACATCAGTAGGAATTCCAGTTATTACGCCTCTAACCCAAGGCTTCGTCTTCATCAATGTGCATGATACCGGCTATCCAAGCATCGAATTTATACTTACCTTATTTAGTTTTTTTTCGTCCTTACACACGATAATCAAGTTTCCATCTCTCAGAGTCTTGGGTAACTTACATAGCCTATTTTTACCCTCTCTGGCATTCTTTCTTCATCAAACTGAAGCATAACCGATAGACTGTCCATCCTTTCTTTATTTCTCACATATTGAAGCCGTTTTGCTCCAATTACCTTCCCCCCTTCAACGCAACTTTTAATTTTATCAGCATGTACATCAGTAGGAATTCCAGTTATTACGCCTCTAACCCAAGGCTTCGTCTTCATCAATGTGCATGATACCGGGTATCCAAGCATCGAATTTATACTTAGTGCCTTATTTTGTTGTTTTTCGTCCTTACACATGATAATCAAGTTTCCATCTCTCAGAGTCTTTGCACTATTTATTTCTCCTAACGCGTTGTTCAGAGATTTGGTCAGTTTAATCGGGTTTATCGTTTATCAGGTTCTGCAAATTTCATCATTACGTTGTATTCCTCTATATTTTTCCTACTCATGTGATCCTCCTTTCCACTATCCGTAAATGATCCTTGACTATTGTTTTTTCTTTCTTTTCCGATTTACTACTTTACACCATTCCCTCCCTCCTGCACTCCCGCTACACGATTCGTCTTCCATTTCCGGATCACTACCAGAGCTAACGTCATTTCCTGCCATCAGTGCTCCAGTCACAGTCCAGTGTTGCCAAAACCGGCCTTCCACCGCGTCCAGTCCAAGCGGCAACCTCCCGCGCTCTCTCGGAGGCGGTCCAAGATGGCGCCGAGGAAAGTCGTGTCGTGAGTGTCGTCGTTTTCTTTTGTGTAAAATTTTAGCACTCGGTTACTCAATTTAATTTGTAGGTGCTGAAAGACTTTCTAATAAATGTTTTGCTAAATCAGTTAAAAAAAAAGATAAGTGTCTACTTCCTAAGTGATTTTGTGA
>NW_015509479.1:5912-7291 GCF_001515645.1 Sinocyclocheilus grahami | reverse complement strand
ATTCTTGTATTTTTATCTCTCTCTGTATCTGCTCACTTTGTTTTGCTTTTTGGGCTGCTTCGGCATAGGTCAACCCCTCAGTTATTCTCACATTTTGAATGTTCACAGCATGTTTGTGAGCAATGCATCCCCCAAATCCAGCACTATGCTCACCTCCACAGTTGCAGCATTTTGCCTTCGCTCCTTCGCCACATTTACCATATACATGATCACCCCCACATCTCGCACAACGTTGTCTTCCTCTGCAAACTGCACTAACATGTCCATACTTCTGGCACTTGAAGCATCTAAGTGGAGGAGGTACGTATGGTCTTACTGGGTAACTTACATAGCCTATTTTTACCCTCTCCGGCATTCTTTCTTCATCAAACTGAAGCATAACCGATAGACTGTCCATCCTTTCTTTATTTCTCACATATTGAAGCCGTTTTGCTCCAATTACCTTCCCCCTTCAATGCAACTTTTAATTTGATCAGCATGTACATCAGTAGGAATTCCAGTTATTACGCCTCTAACCCAAGGCTTCGTCTTCATCAATGTGCATGATACCGGCTATCCAAGCATCGAATTTATACTTACCTTATTTAGTTTTTTTTCGTCCTTACACACGATAATCAAGTTTCCATCTCTCAGAGTCTTTGCACTATTTATTTCTCCTAACGCGTTGTTCAGAGATTTGGTCAGTTTAATCGGGTTTATCGTTTATCAGGTTCTACAAATTTCATCATTACGTTGTATTCCTCTATATTTTTCCTACTCATGTGATCCTCCTTTCCACTATCCGTAAATGATCCTTGACTATTGTTTTTTCTTTCTTTTCCGATTTACTACTTTACACCATTCCCTCCCTCCTGCACTCCCGCTACACGATTCGTCTTCCATTTCCGGATCACTACCAGAGCTAACGTCATTTCCTGCCATCAGTGCTCCAGTCACAGTCCAGTGTTGCCAAAACCGGCCTTCCACCGCGTCCAGTCCAAGCGGCAACCTCCCGCGCTCTCTCGGAGGCGGTCCAAGATGGCGCCGAGGAAAGTCGTGTCGTGAGTGTCGTCGTTTTCTTTTGTGTAAAATTTTAGCACTCGGTTACTCAAAATGTATTGTGTAGGTGCTGAAAGACTTTCTAATAAATGTTTTGCTAAATCGGTTTAAAAAAAAAAAAGATAAGTATCTACTTCCTAAGTGATTTTGTGACTATATTGGTGAGAACTGGAAGTTTAGTCGAACTGAACGTGATCGTGGATGAGCTCATTTCTTGGAAAGAAAGATGAAGGCAAGTGTCGGAAATTCGAGGGAGAAGCTACAGAAACTGAGGGGGAAAGGATTAAACCGATCCACGACTATGTGAAACTTCCCACCGTCGAGCCTGGAAAACAGTCAGG
>NW_015509479.1:3804-5659 GCF_001515645.1 Sinocyclocheilus grahami | reverse complement strand
GGAAACGGATTTATCCTTCTTTATCTTTGTGTAACACATGGTCTGGTCATAATAATCTTGTGATACCAAACAAAGTTAAAGAAATCCATCTTAAAATCCTTCACAATTTTTAGCCCTGCAAGTTATTTTTATCTAAATTTATGGATATTCATCCAGAATGCT
This sequence comes from Sinocyclocheilus grahami, assembly GCF_001515645.1. NCBI lineage: Eukaryota > Metazoa > Chordata > Actinopteri > Cypriniformes > Cyprinidae > Sinocyclocheilus > Sinocyclocheilus grahami. The sequence goes on along the minus strand of NW_015509479.1, from coordinate 5,497 downwards.
CTCTTTGTGAATCTGAAAATGAATCAGTGCTTTATTTGTTCTTTAGATGTCCCTTTATAGTACCATTTTGGATTGAGATTTCAACTTTGATCTTTACTTCCTTTAATAACCTTATTGATATCACAGAAGAAATGGTCCTGTTTTTGTTATGTAACACTGGATCTGTTCTTTTAAATAATGCTATTAAAATCCTGTGCTTGCTTGGAAAAGGTCATATTCATAAGTGTAAAGTTACAGCTTCTAAACCAAACTGTATTGCATTTTGCTCCGAATTAAAAAGTTTTGCTGAATCCCTCTGTAAATTAAAAAGAAACAAAAAAGCAGTTAAAACATACCAGACTTTAAATAAGATTTTGAATCATCTGTGAACTGAGATAGAATGTTTAGAAGAGCTTTCTTAACTCCTACTTGAGTCAAAAAGAAAAGTAAAGAAAATAATTTTCTTTGTTATTTATCTGTATTATTATTATTTAGTTTTTGATAATTATTATTGTATTTTACTCTTATTTTATGTTGTCTTATCTTGATACTTGCTTTCTTTACCTTGTTATTATTCTAAATCCCTCGTAACAGGTTTTTTTGTTCTTGATCATTGATAAAGGCTATTTTTCATTGTAATAAATCGATGTTTTCAATAAATAAAAAAATGAAATAAAATAAAAACCTCCCGCGCTCGCTCTTCTTCTTCTTCTGGTGTTTTTATGGCGGTTTGGCGAACCAGCGAAAAAGGTGCATATACCGCCACCTACTGATCTGGAGTGTGGTGTGTGCATACATTTGGAAGAAAGAAATACAGAAGGGAAAACCCGCTCTCTCTAAAGCCAACAAGGAAGTGACTTAAACTGTAATTCGTCCACTGGCCGCTAGAGGCTGACTGCAAAAGGGAGTCAATCCCATAGACTCCCCATGTTAAAATGCCCAACTTTACAGCAGAAAAAAACATGTTTACAGGCTGGTTCAAAGAATGATTTTGGTCTATATTGCTAATTTTGCCCTTCATGACAACTGTGAGGGGGGTGAATTTTTTTATAAGTCATCCGTTTAAATTATATTAAGCCTTAAAGTTCTGCATAATTAAGGGCGTGGCCACTTGAGTGACAGGGGGATTGCAGCTGCTGTCACCACCGTCGAGCTAGGTGGGCGTTGTTTTTTAGCAACCAGCTCCCGCCTCTTTGCCCATTTTCGATTATCCGGGAGTGACGCGCTGCCAATATGGCGACGGCTGGCTCCGCCCACTCTGAACTTCAAAACGTAGTTTTTTTTTTGTTTTGTTTTGTTGATGTTTTATTAAGTTTATTGCGTCCTTTTTTACTCCAAAAAAATCACCATAAGAGCTAAACAAAACACAGCAAGAGAAGTGCACATTAAACTCTCTCTCTCAGTTGCATTATCATCAACATACAGCGAATTACACAAAACACTTATTACAACTAACAGTAAACAAATATATACAGATCTCAGAATTACAAGTACCTCTATATAACACAGGAAACAGGAAATGATGAATCAGGAAGCATAATAATGGAAAGTTTTTATTTTATTTATTATTTTTTTTCTCTTCCTTTATTAGGATTAGCAACAAGTACATAAAAATATACAACCCTAGTAACAACAAAATCACAAAACAAAATGAAAAAGAAAAAAAAGAAACAACAAACATACAGGGCCAGGGGTAATATAAATTACATTATAT
>NW_015509479.1:0-1438 GCF_001515645.1 Sinocyclocheilus grahami | reverse complement strand
AAATATTTTATTATATTATATTATATTATATTATATTATAGTTTATATATTACATTAAGCTTTTTCCTAAAAAAATTATTGAAGTATTATCTGGAATAAAATAATCATGAATAATCTCTAATCTCTGACCAGTTTTTAAAAATCTGAATGAAACATTAAATACAAACTATTAAATTGAGCAAGCATTTAAAAAACAAACAAAAACGTAATAATTTTACTTGTCCTCTCAAATAATACATTTTGAAAAACGACAACAACAAAAAAAACTTTTACATACTTTTGCATCCTCTTGCAGATCACTATGTCTGGAAGTTTGACAATATTTTTAATGCTTTATTTTTTGATAAAATTGAATGTTTTTTTCCCCCCATTTCCTTATTTCTGCCAGTAAGGGGCGCCACTGTAATACCCTATCATTTTTGAGTAAATAGGCTCAAAAAAGGACAGCACTATTGAGGCCTAAACATTTCCAAGTGATATTTCTGGCTGCTTTGCACACATGTAGATCGCTAGAACAATGTGGGAATACAAAGCTGGATTTTGATGGACACTAAACAAAGACATGGCAGAATTTTCTCAGAAGGGGGAGTTACTGAGATCATCACAGACCCTATCTATAACAGTTCTGTCCTTCCGGAAGGTACTAAATCCCTGTTTTTTTATCACTCTGAATAAAAACATTAATCAAGGTTTTGGTGCTCATTTTATAAGATTAATGATAGCAATAATGCAAAAATCTAATGAACTATCACGTGCACATGGCATGTTAATGAGTTTGCATATGACTACATTTTTGTGGATCTGTTTATAAACGACTGACAGCTGACACTAACAGGACATTCTGGTGAACCAAAAGGTGTGCCAGCTTGGGGTGTCAGATTCCCCTCAGCCCACCCTGACAGTAATTCATATGGAGCTGTGGAGTTTAAGAGGCTCTTGCTGAACACTTTTGTTGAAAAGGAACTGGAGCAGCATGCACACATGAAATACTTACCATACAAAGAGTATTCTTATATTATGGCATACTTTTTTTTAATCATAATTATGAAAATTTTCCTATGCATCATCTTGAACAAGACGGATAGCATGACTGAATCACTAAAGAACGTCTAATTTTAGGAAAGTATGGTGGAAGCAATAATTTCCATATAACTGATCTTATAGACCTATACTATGCATATAACTTTATGCATATAGATTTAAATGGAAGTGATAGAGAATAGAAGATTTGAAAAAAAAATTAACCTATTTCACTATATGTTAGTTTTCCTTTTAAAGAAACTTTCTTAATGTATATAATAACATGAGAAGTGAAACTGCATTCATTTTTGTTAGATTAATTATTGTTAGAATGTATCTTTAAAAGAACTGCATGTTGTTTTACTGGCCTGTCAGATTCAAGTCAAGTCAAGTCACCTTTATTTATATAGCGCTTTTA
>NW_015509478.1:14049-15041 GCF_001515645.1 Sinocyclocheilus grahami | reverse complement strand
CCTTTGGGTTACGAGTCCGACTCTCTAACCATTAGGCCATAGAGTTATTAATGGAGTAGATAGTTATTAATAGAGTTAGCGTTATGAATGGAGTAGATAGAGTTATTAATAGAGTTAGCGTTATGAATGGAGGTAGATAGTGTTATTAATGTAACTTACTCTATCTTTGGGCAGCAGACATGGCTGGGAGCACTTTCCCGGTGTACAAGGTGGATGCCATCGTGCAGTTCTACCGAACCGAGGTTCTGACTGGACAAGAGGCTAAGCTTTTCAGCAAGAGTGATATTACTCCCAGCCCGAAGGTGAAGTATCCTCCTGGATGAGGGTTTCCACTGTCCTAGACAACGAAGGATTACAAATAACACTTTATCCGATAATCACAGCAACTGGAAAGGTAATTGAATTAGTATAAAATACCAGACCATTATTAAAATAATGCATTTCATTTGCAGGCAGAATCCGTTCAAAGAGTCTTCATGAGGGTTTTGCAGCTCTTTCGTTTCAAGCCTGAGTGCCATTACGTGGTGAGTGTCTTTGCTTATTTACCTCAGTGTTGCTTTTTCACATCAGAGCTGAATTCTGAATTATACAGTGCTTCACCCATGTTCCCCACAGATGCCCTTGTCTGGAAACGTCCAGCACCCCGTGCTTTATGAGTGGCTTACACCAATCATGAGTGTTTACATACGCATGTAAGAGTTTAACTCGAATATCGACTGACATATTTCATTCAGAGCCCCTGAAAACTGCGTGTGATGAGATGTTGTGGAAGGTCTGCATGTATTCCTCAGCGCTGAGTTTCTCCACATCTACATTTCTTTTAGGTGCGAGCTCTTACCGTTTTGTCATGTATTTGATTTTTGGCTGCATGACTTGATCAACCCCAGTAAGTAGCTTTTATATTCTTTCTTTTAGTTTCACTATCAGGCTTCGCAGAGCTCAAAAATAAGATTGATATTTTTTCCCTTGCTGCCCCAGTATATATATATATA
>NW_015509478.1:12360-12683 GCF_001515645.1 Sinocyclocheilus grahami | reverse complement strand
TCTAGATACTGAATATTTTCAGCTGAAAGCATGATTTAAACAAGTGCTATAACACACAATCGCTCTCTCAATAATGCATTCAAGCAAATGTAATCTTACTACATCTGTATCCGATTTCGAACGAGCAGGAATCTGTAAGAAATGCATCGAGCCGTAGCTAAAACAACTGATGAAAACGTACTGTTATTTTCATCACAAACAACATTTGCACCGCAAAATGCAGCAATTATACTTTTTAATGCCGACAACCATGTTATTAGCTTGTCATGTGGTAGGACAAAAGTTTGCACACTAGTGTTCCAATAAGCCACTTTGAAACTCTC
>NW_015509478.1:9570-10902 GCF_001515645.1 Sinocyclocheilus grahami | reverse complement strand
CCTGCCATTAAGTCAACAGATCTTTGTTCCAGGGTTCATGCGGTCGTGCAAAACCTGTGAAAGTCATGTAGTTTTAACCTGGATAAGTTTTGGGAAAGTTATAGAAATTAATTTCACAAATCTCTGTATAATAGTATTATGTTTTAATCAGGTCCTGAATTTCGGTACGTGATTGCGCATATATTGCATAGTTTGCATAGTTTAATTTAATTACACACAAAATGATGTCAGAATGTCCGTCCTGGTCATTATTGGTAAACACATTATATATGCTGGTAAACACGGTCGGTTTTGTGTTAAGTGAATGTGAACGGTTGAGGAAGAAAGCGCATGAGTATCAGTGACAGCAGCCTAATAAAGCGTTAATGTTAATCAGACAACAGAAGACACTCGCTGCTCTTGATTTAAATAACTTTAATCTGTTTTTAATTTACAGTTTATTTAGTTTTTGTATCTGAATACTACTGTTAGACTGAAACGGTTTCCAGAACAAAATTCAGTTGCTGATAATATTGGTTAGAGAAATGACAATATCCGCTGATGTGGTGATGGGATCTCTGCTCGAGTCACGTCTGGCACAGCTGCAGCTTATTTAGTAAAGAAATAGAAAGCAGACAATTGGCATTAGTAGTCATTTATTTCAGTTAACACATGCTGTGATTAAATTTGAACAGATTTTTATTCAAACTTGTAAAAGAATGGATCATTAGGTCATGAATACGGTCTCGAATGTCATGGACATGTGTTGGTAAAGCCCTGTTGTTCTCGCACTGGTTATTGATGTTATCCGGTTTGATTTCTGTTTCTGTTTCGCTGTGTGTCTGAGACAGGAGCTGCTTGACGAAAGGCTGGTGGAAACACAGATGCTGGTGCAGCGTGTAAATCAGTTGGAGGCAGAAATCCAGGTCTTCCTCAAGCAGCTGCAGGACTTACAGAGCAGCATGTGCGAGACCTACCAGCAAAAAGAGGAGGTGACGCTCAGATACACGCAGCAGCATAATGCGCTCCTGAGTAAAAGTATTAAAGGCTTAAAAACAACCTTTATGCATGTTTATTGTACAGGCCCGGAGCTTAGCAGCCATGAATGAAACCCTGCAGAAAGAGCTGAAGAGCCTGAGCAATGAAGAAGGCCAGCTGAAGAGGGCACTTGCCATGAAACTTGACAAGGAGTCTAAACAACAGATCCGTCGACAGAAGAAAAGAGAGGTGAAAGACCAGCAAGTCAGAAATATTTATGGGTAAGTAACTTTTTTTTTCTTATGATTAGGGTTGGGTACCAAAACCCGGTTATGTAACCGGTATGTACTAGAACCGAATCAGAACGCAGATTTC
>NW_015509478.1:1355-3658 GCF_001515645.1 Sinocyclocheilus grahami | reverse complement strand
CTGCACACCGCCGCACATTTACATTTAGTCATTTAGCAGACACTTATCCAAAGCCACTTACAGTTGGGGAACACATCAAGCGGTTCTTCTTAAAGAGGCAAACACACAGTAAGTGCATTGTTCAAATAAGCACAAGCTAGAAGGGAAGGAATAAAGAAATCCTTGTTTTAAGGATGAAGTCAAGTAGTGTCGAAAGAGATGAGTTTTCAGCTGTCGCTTGAACATTGTCAGGGATTCAGCATTCCGGATAGCGGTGGGAAGATCGTTCCACACTAATGTGGCTTTTTGTTAATGACTGTCCTTCTGCAGGATTTAACACCGACCGGTCACTACCCGTTACAAACGACACTGTAACAGTCTCTAACAGGCAATTCTAGTTGCCTTTTTCATCAATTAATTTCTTAAATTATCCTTTGACTATGTTCTGGCAAAAAAAAAAATTTATTTGCCGACCCCTGCTTTACAGCTTTGCAAATATTGTGCAAAAAATTGTATTTAACACATTGAAAGATGTTGTAAGCTGAGATCATGATGGGTGTAACTTGCCTTTCCAGACCAGAGTGCAGAAGCAGTGTGTTATGACACGCTCGTCACCCAAAAACAGAAACTCATTTACTCACCTTTCATGTTTTTTCATTCATCAAATGAGATTTTGAGAATTTAACCACCCGTAACTCCCGAACCACGGGGGCTATCCACGCGGGGGTGGTCTCATTCGAAACGAGACGTACACTCTATTCGCATTCGAGAGGGTTCCTCGAGCTGAAGAGATCCCCTGAATTTGGTGTGGATTCGCCGCGCTGTTATGGAGATATGGCCGTTCAAAGTTTCAGTGGTTTTCCATTGACTTAAGCTTTAAAGTGTTTCCTCCAGCTCGCCAGTAGCAAACCGTGGAGCGCGCTCTGCTGGACAAAGTAAGTAATCACACCATTTCAAGCATTTTATCTGCATTATATGTTCTGTAAAAAAAAATTCATATCGGCGGCATATTCGGCAATACCGATATATCGGCGACAGGCTCGTATCGGCAAAACGATATATCGGTCGGGCTCTACTGTCTATACTGGATGCGGCGCGACAAATCCCCGACAGAAAACTGCTGACTCGTTCTCTTTATGACGTGCTGACACAAAGTTCAAATGATTTGCAATGCTTCGTTGCATCCAGTGTAGATATACGATGTGACCACAAAAACATGGTGAGTGTGAAGTAAAGAAAAGTGGACACTGAAAATAGATGATTCAAATGTGAATGAACTGAACAGTTGTGAGTCATACTATCTTTGTTATGGATGTTGGTTCGCAGTGAGTTCACAGTTTTAACGTAAGTTTGCTTTAGCCTAATTTATTTTCAAGATCCGAGGTAAAATATCTATTGTTGCTTTCAATATGACTATAAAGATCACTCAATCTTTTTCATTTGTTCATTTGTTTTTAATATTCAACAGGCAAAGTTCTTCTGTATCTAAATGCAAAAATGTTCATAATTGTTTGTGGCCCTTGGCTTGGTGTTGTTGGCAGAATTCGGCCCTCGACGAAAACTAATTGAGGAACCCTGATCTACAATCTCAGTCAGGAGTGTCAGTGGTCCATCTATCACCTTCAAACGGCTGTAGCTCAGTCATTTTTTGTCCAATTCCAACAAGTCTTATCATTTTGAAGGTATTTTAATGGAGAAAGTAAAATTAACTCCTTTTTAAAAATGTGCTCATTCCAACTCATTTCGCCATCATGGGTCACATTTAATTTCACAAACCTTGCAGACGTAGTCCAATCCTGCTGTGAGATCTTGTGACGGTCGGTTCGTGAGAATTGAATGTTGACAGGAGAGTTCAACTTCACTGCGAGGCGCGACCAAATGTTAAATTTTTTAATATTTCTTTATTTTTGAAAAACGCTGTAAAAGACTGTAATACTGTCATCTACCGTATGTTTATTTTACACAGTTTTAAGTTCATTTTGGAATTAACATTTTTATTAAAATTAATAAGAAGTGTGAAAAATAAATGTAAAGTGGGTTAAATTCAAAAAGCTTAAAAATGAATTTTACAATTGCTTTGTGCGAATAAAGACAGCATTAGACGGCATTAGTCACTGCAGACCATTTAAACATTTAAAATACACAAGTTCTTTCATTGTACCATTTTGGAAAGGGGGAATTCGGGAACTCTAAAACCAGAACTAATTCTTGTCTGAATGCAATGGAATACATAAATCTCTGCATTTCTGGCCATGCCAAACCACGACTGGCTTGATTGCATGTTAAATGGTAGTCTAGTTAAAGATTATTGCTACATGCGCAGA
>NW_015509478.1:0-446 GCF_001515645.1 Sinocyclocheilus grahami | reverse complement strand
TAGTTCCTGTGCGTCTGTCCTTCCTGTCCCCCAATGATCTTTACACACATACAAAACACATGCTGCAGATATAGTTCATGGTAACTTGCCCTCAGCTGTATGTCTACTGTTCTGCTTGAGCCAGTAGCTAATTCCTCATGTTTGCACCAATAACAGGTAGCTCTGGGTTGGAACACTCTGCACAAGCCTCATAAACTTCTGATCTCTGATTGAGTAACTATAATGTCAGAGCCTGATTATTCCTGATATTAACATTCGTACAGGGTGACGCAATCACAAGTGGACAGTCCCATACAGCAAAAGCACAAAAAAAAAGTTCCTTGCTGATTATTATTCAAATGTGTTACATGTTCTCATGTGTTATAGACAACAGATGTTTTTTCCCCCTCAAATGTGGCATATGTGAATGTGTTTTCTTTAATATTTTTGAATATTAAATATTTTTA
>NW_015509477.1:14783-15053 GCF_001515645.1 Sinocyclocheilus grahami | reverse complement strand
TGCTCGGCTGACTAAAGGAAGTTGTTGCCCAGCCTGAAGACCAAGCGCGCCCCTGAGCTGGTGCTGGTGATCGGCACGGGGGTGAGTTCAGCCGTAGCTCCTCAGGTGCCCGCGCTGCGCTCCTGGAAAGGTCTGATCCAGGCGCTGCTAGATGCTGCCAATGACTTTGATCTGCTTGAGGAGGAAGAGAGCCGCCGCTTCCAGAAAAGTCTGCAAGAGGACAAGAACCTGGTGCATGTTGCTCATGACCTTATCCAGAAACTTTCACCG
>NW_015509477.1:9971-11219 GCF_001515645.1 Sinocyclocheilus grahami | reverse complement strand
CTCTCTCTCTCGCTGTCTCTGGTTTTCCATGTGCCTCTGTCAAGCTCAGAGAATGAATTCAGCTCAGTGTAATGAGATTGAGTCTGACCAGGACAAGGGCACTGCTGTCAAAACTCCTCTATTCTCAGCGCTCTCTCCACAATCTGTCACATACTCTGGAATCAAACATTTTATGCAGAGTTTCTAATTACCTACAAATATAGCCTAAATATTTGACTGAAGTATTCTGTTTCTTATGAGGTTCCTATTATCGGGGTTGAAGTTTGCATTGGTGAACACCACCATGTGTAAAAATCAAGCCAATTTCATTGCCTACAAGATTAGCCGAAATACATGAATTAAGGTGCTTATTAATTTCTCTTGATGTGTTCCATAGAGAACATTTCAAGACCTTTGAAGAAGATAATGCTTATTTTCCCCTCTAAAAGCCTGCTTTGGTTGACTCCAGTAACTGCATTCCCAGAAGAGTTATTTGAATACTCCTGAAGTTGATTTGTTTTTCTATTCATCTCAAATTTCTTTCTTTTGATCTCTGTAGAGGACAGGAAATGTACGCTCCACCTTTTTTAAAGACTGCCTCTACGAGGTGTTTGATGACCTGGAGTGTAAGATGGAGAACGTTGGGAAGCATCTCCTCCGCTCCGTGCTGCAGCTGATGGAAAGCGGCGCTCTGGTCCTCACCACTAACTTTGACAATCTGCTAGAGATTTACGCCGCCCATCAAGGGACCAAGCTGGAGTCTCTGGATCTCACAGATGAGAAGAAGGTACCAGCTGTGTTTTCTGTATAAATGAGGTGAATTAGCATCACAGTTCAGACTGAGTTATTGGACGCTAACCATTTGAATAGTGAAGGAGGTCTGACTTTTAGAATTGGATTTGGTCAGTGCATAAATGTAGCGTTGATGAAAGAAGATAGTCTAATAATCTAAATGTAATTTATTCTCCATGACATTTGTATTCTGTGAAAATCATGTGACTATTAGTATAAATAAAAAGAGACCGCTATAATCGATTATTATTAATATAATTATGTTGTTGTTTGTAAGTAGTTAATTCTATCTATCAATCAAACATTCTTTTAAATTGCAAGTTTAACGTTTTTGTATTTTTTTGTAATATATGTTTTTTTTCACAGTGCTAGTCAAATTTTAACATTTCAATTTAAAAAGCAAACAAAATTCAAAATTATAATTTGAAATATCTATTTGAATATATTTTAAAATGTAATGTATTCCTGTGATGCAAA
>NW_015509477.1:8575-9961 GCF_001515645.1 Sinocyclocheilus grahami | reverse complement strand
CCTGTGATGCAAAGCTGAATTTTCTGCATCATTACTCCAGTCTTCTTCAGAATTCATTCCATATCAATATAAAACATATAAACATATCAATATAAAACACTTCAAAATTGTAATGTTTGTTGGCAGGTCATCGGGACCTGAATGTCCATCAGCAATGTGATGTCATATAGCACACGATTATTTAGTCTATGATTGAATTGCATTATGTCTGATAAAAGTCACTTATAAATAACAGATAAAAATATCTGAAGAGACTATGGGGACTTGTACAAAAATACCCATCGTTAGATCATCAGTTGCTTTCAGTGCAAACTAAAAACAAAGTGTGCTTTGAAAACGCTGTTCCTCGGATGTTCAGTGCACTGGGTTCATCTCTGTTTGCTTTTGGCCATAAATTTCCTTCAGCACAAAGCAGCGAAAGCTTCAGCTATTAGCCATAAAATCAGCCTTATGGTCTCAGGCCAAGCGTCATGTAGTGCATTAGTGCATGTAAGCTCTACAGCAGCTCACCTGAAGGGCCCTCGGAAACACAAGTGACTGCATGTTCAGTTCCCTGTGTCTTTATTCATCAGGCCGTGTGTGGTTTTCCATAGCGTGGCCTTTAGGCAGGGTGTTTGTGCACCTTTTCCATCAAATGCCTCTTGATTAGAACCCGCGGTCATTAAAAGCAGCTGGACGCTCCTAGTGGGAGCCGGATTGGGAGCAGTGGAGTATGAAATGCCGCTGTGTGCTTGTGTGTGCAGGTTCTGGAGTGGGCTCAGGAGAAGAGAAGACTGAGCGTACTCCATATTCACGGTGTTTACACAAACCCCAGCGGCATCGTACTGCATCCTGCTGGCTACCAGAACGTTCTGAGGAACACAGAAGTCATGGTGAGTGAATGATTTCTGCTCTCAGGAACGTTGATAATTCACCGGGGTGGAGGACACTGTGAACCAAAGCATTCTGGCCTGAAGAGATACTCCCTTTTGTGGTGGTTTTTATTGCTTATTGTCCAGTCCTTGAAATAATTTACCCAAATACAAACTGTTATGACAGCATTATATGAAGTTTATATGATGCTGAAAAAAGCAGCATAACAGTTTATTATGTTATGTTGGTCTATGACATAACGCAGTTAAAAAATGCATTAAAATACATTGAATACACCTCTTCTATGATAAGCATGTTATAATGTCTGAATTCATATTCAGTTTGATGTGTTTTCGGGTTCATAAAGTCAAAAATGTCAGGATGATACATAGGGATTAATTGAAATAAAATCAAAATTGCGATATGGATCAGTGCGATTATCAAATTGGAATTGAATGAAGTAAATCCGCTGTGTTTTTCTAAGTGAAGCGTGGCACTGTGCTTATTAAGGGCTCCCTGTGGTTTTCTGTCAAA
>NW_015509477.1:6748-7632 GCF_001515645.1 Sinocyclocheilus grahami | reverse complement strand
TCTAGAGTTTCATGCCAGAACTCTGTATTTATCACATTGTTGCATGTTTTTGCAGAGGGAGATCCAGAAACTCTATGAAACCAAGTCTTTTGTGTTCCTGGGCTGTGGGAGGACAGTAGATGACACTACCTTCCAGGCTCTGTTTCTCGAGGCGGTCAAACACAAGTCTGACCTTGAGCATTTCATGCTGGTGCGGCGAGAGGATGTGGGCGAATTCAAGAAGCTCCGTGACAACATGCTAGACAAGGGCATTAAGGTCATCTCGTACGGCAACGAATACGCCGACCTGCCGGAGTACTTTGAACGACTGGCCAATGAGATTTGCAACCGGGATGTGGATCGCGACGTGGTAACCAATGGCTGGGGTAAGTTGTCTTTACTTTTTAGATGCATTACATAGAACTGATGTTTATTTTTTTCACTGATTCATTTGCTGGATTAATTCAGGATCTCCCATCTCACAAGGCGAAGAAAGTCATAATGGCTTTACAACCCAGAAAAACCTCCTGCAAGGTTAGGAGAGCTTTTTGGCACCTCAACCAGCTTGCATACTAAAGGCAGTTTGGGCATATGACGATGCATTTTTTCCTTTTCCCTTCTTTCCTTCAGTGCATGCTTCTAGAACGATAGAAACATGAATACAGCACAAGGGCTTCTGTTGTTGTTTTATACTCACCTTCCCACTGTACTCCTCTGCACCCGTGGCTTCCCGTGATGAAATCAGCTGATGCGCACTGTGTTGTAACGAGACCTTCATTGTAGCTCTTCCTCTTTCCCTGTCCAGACTACCACTCGTGACACAAGTGGCAGTCTGGGAACGTTTCCACAGCTCCGCCGCCCCCTTCCGCTCGGATCTGGTATGACTAGATCTTCACGCACAGCAG
>NW_015509477.1:1815-2472 GCF_001515645.1 Sinocyclocheilus grahami | reverse complement strand
GGTCACAGGGTCTCTTATCTAGCTGTAGCTGAACCGCTGGAGCAGCAGAGGCAGGTCTTGTATCTCAGGCTTTCATGAGCGCGCTGACCACAGCCCTGGCGTTGAGGCTGCGTAGGTCGCTGTACGTCTGCCCGGTGCCCACAAACACGATGGGCTGACCCGTGATGTAGGTCATGGAGATAGCAGCGCCCACCTACAGGAAATGGTCTGGAGTTATATTTAACCAAGATCCATTTCACAAGAACATGCCATGGGGAAAAAAAAGGGTTCTGGTCATACCTTATCATCAATGGTGTCAAACTTGGTGAGAACGATGCCGTCGATGAGCCTGGGTTTGTCAGTCTTGGAATGATCAGCCAGTGCTTGATTAAATTTAACCTAAAACAAAGCGAAAAACACCCGGTACTTAATGACCTGGGAATTTTTGAGAAGCTCTGGACTGCGTTTCAGATATCAGGTTTCCCACATGTAATAAAAACAGAACAAGTGAGAGAGTGGTAACCATCATGGATATCCTGTGCAGCCCAAATATTGATTATAATTGGCTGAATTATCCCGCGTTAACTTTTCCTTGGGTATGTTTGATTTAAGTCTCTCAGTAGCCGGGTTTCTATCCAAAGTTGCAAATTTAACTTATGCGCAAAACTGGAATATCGC
>NW_015509477.1:0-520 GCF_001515645.1 Sinocyclocheilus grahami | reverse complement strand
GATTTAACGCCATGTCAGCAGCAGTGGCTATATTCATGGCAAGAGAAAACATTTCAATTTCACAATTCAGTCATTTGTGGGCCATTATGTGTCACTATTTTAGTTCATAAATGGCTCTCTGAAACATCAAGCGCTCCCTAGCGCAAAAGCACTTTTTATTGTCCAGAAATATTTGCTGGTCAAAGATGGCTGACACATTATGAAGCCGTGCCTTCTACAGGCCATATGTGGCATCACACCTACCAGCTGATCCACAGCCTCATTTCCCACCAGCGCTTCTCCCACAAACAGCACCAGGTCCGGGGTGTTGACCGCGATCAGCTTCGCCAGAGCCGTCATCAGAGGACCGTTATCCTGCATCCGGCCGGCGGTATCGATCAGCACCACGTCAAAGACCTGGTTACGAGCTGCAGAGAGAGAGTTAGTGTTAACAAATGAATCCTTCTAAAGTTTCATTTCCTCAAAAGTCACAGGGTTTTTACCAAAGGCGATAGCCTCCATGGCGATCCCAGCAGCATCC
>NW_015509476.1:14429-15060 GCF_001515645.1 Sinocyclocheilus grahami | reverse complement strand
CCAGTTCGTCATTGTTAGTTCAGTGCAATAACTAACGTTAACAATCACAACTTTTGAACTAAGCTTAATAAATGCTCTACAAGTATTGTTCATTCTTAATTCACGTTAACTAAAGTAGTTAACTATTGTTAACTGATGAACCCTATTGTGAAGTGTTACCAATAAGGCTTTATTAACTTGTGCCTAATAAACACTTCAATTTACAATGCATACTAATTGTAATAAAATAATTAAATAATTTCGCTGAATTGCATGACACTTAACACAGTTGCTATCGGAAGGCAGAGTAATGTTTGGTAGAGAAATGTCCAGATCCTCTGGAGATTCAGACTCTGGACTCAGCAGGCTTGATGCTTTCAGATAAACAAATAATGAGCGTCTCTCTCCACCGTGACTCAGAAACGTATTTAATTAAGCGATGAAACAGCAGCAGCTTTGAATTATTGAGCTCCAGCTAGACCCGGACGCAGTCTGTGAGCTAGACTAGTTTTTGAAGTAGTTAGCAGGATTCCTCTCCTATTCGTTCCCAGCTTCTCCTCAGACTCTGTGCTGATGGTGACATCAAGATGTCCTGCTGGTTGTGTTGCGGTAAAAAGAGAGAAATCGTATTTGTTGATGCTGTTTGAATCGT
>NW_015509476.1:5649-6568 GCF_001515645.1 Sinocyclocheilus grahami | reverse complement strand
ACTGTGAGAAACATTTGTTTTCTTTGTACTGCTGCACACAGATGAATCGTTCCTAATAAGACCAGCAACGTGTCTTAAGAAAGTAAATAGCTTCTACGCTATGCAACTGAAATATCGAAACTGACCTGTGATATATAATTGGCTCATTTTTCATTTTACAAACTACAGTTGCCGGGCGAGATTCAGTCATTGCATTGCTTCCAATTAAGTGCAATTTTGAATATGTAATGCGCACTTGTGTATCTGAAGGATCTGAGCGTTGTATTGGAGGAGGTCTGTGTCGGCTCCGTCATTAATCACGCAAGGATGCTACTACGTTGTGCGGAGTCGTGTTGCATCGTGATGTTGTGTTGTTTTATTTGTGCAGTGTATCATGTTCCCCAGAGATGTCAGGCTCGACCGCCTCCCACACTGCTGTTTATAGAATCACTCCAATTTACAGCTCGTAAACACAGCACCGTCCAGAGTACATGCTCACTGCTTTCTAACGCACATGTGCTCTCTTCGTAATGCATGAGCGTGTGAATTAGACGGATTGAGATGATCGAGGTTGTGTGATGGGGTAATGCTCTTCTGTTTGACCTTAATTGTCCTCTCCACATCCCTTTGAATGCTGTTCCTGATGAATATGGAGCTCATATTGGATGGAATCAATGCAATTATTGATAAGTGTCTGGTGCTAGTGTTCATTATTGATGCACAGATCCTCCAGTGCTGCAGATGTTTAGACGGGTACAGGTTCGCTCCGCCGGATGCAAATCTGACAGAACATGGAGCTGTAACACTTTCACTTGGCTGCTCACAATGTCCATTATTTATAGTCACACTGTCACATACCAACACATACAGTATATGTGCCACATACATCATGATTGAGCGTATGGCACAGAAATCTCTGCATTAAGCATTAAAAACCTCA
>NW_015509476.1:4021-4960 GCF_001515645.1 Sinocyclocheilus grahami | reverse complement strand
TAGTAGTAGTAGTAGTAGTAGTAGTAGTATTTATTTATTTTATTAACAATAACAACACTGGTTTGTTGAAAAGTTTAAATAATTTGTGCAAAATGATGAAAGCAGGTCAAGCCACATACAAACATAAGATCTAAACCTAAACCTACAGTAACTATGATATCCAAAATTATATTTTGTTTCATTATTTCATATGTCTATTTTTCCCGAATTGTCGTTACTGCGAGTTAGTGAGCGGCTCATTAGCTCATTACTCGTGGGGTTTGGCGAGGTGTGTTGCAGGTAGCAGCAGCTGGGGCTTCAAGCTTGGTTTGCTCCGATGATAGATAAATTCCTTTGTATGTATAAATAATTAAGTTATTTTTTCACATGCTTTTTAAAACAAGTAATCACTCTAAATTAGCATGCAAATTGACAGCCCTAATATTATGATGTTTATGTAATACATCTAAATAAGCCCAGAAATAAACACGATCTAATCTCTCTATTCAGAATGATTTGATAAGCTAGATCAGCTAACTTAACCATTATCAACAACCAAACCACAGCGCTAAAAATAACAAGAAGGACAAATATGTGATTAAAACGCTTTCACCATCCTTAATCTTTAATTATAAGCCTGTTAATGGATTCCATCTCTAAACATCACTCCCAAAGAAGAGAACATGGATCGCAGTACAGTATTGTGACAGTGACGTGCTAACAGAGGTCAGAGAGTATAAAAACAGACGTCTCCTGTGCATTCGCAATCGCTAATAAGGTTTAAAGAGATGTCACCTTTAATAAGGTCTGGCAGCCACCATGTGTATGTTAAGGGGTCTGCGTAGCCTGGGCTGCGGAGGGAGGAATTGATAAATAAATAAAGATAAGAATGCATTAATAATGAAAGAACAACAGGAAAGCCTCTAGCATCAAACAGTCACATCCACCTTTGAAAACCAC
>NW_015509476.1:1679-4011 GCF_001515645.1 Sinocyclocheilus grahami | reverse complement strand
CCCGTCACTGAACCAGCCGCTGATTATCAGACATTAACAGCCTCTCGTTTATGTGCATTCGTATGCCTGATTCTGAGAACTCATATCCGTCTATTGCATTGTGAAGAAGGCAGCTCGGAGAGCGCAGCGAAAGCCCGAGGCGATGCGCTTCTCTCGGGTGTTTCTTGAGCCCATTATAAGGAGGGGAGCCCTGAAAGAGGGTCATCTTCAGTTATCAGACTGAAGAACAGATTTCTATCGTTTCTCAGTGTCTTTGACAGAGCGAGCGCATTGCTGCTATCAGATATTTAGCATGTTGAGGGCCCTCGCTAGCTAATTGGCTGCTCTTGAGATTCGAGATGAATTATTTGATAGCGTTCGCTTCGTTTGAATGTCATAGGACAAAAGCAGTCGACGAGAGGACAATACAGCTCTGATTGTGGTGTTTTCTTGGGCTTTCAGGAGGCAGATATTTTGCTCTGCGATCTGTTCTTCTCGTTTTATCTTTCCGTCAGATTTCTTCATCAACACATTATATTCACATTACTGCATCAACAACCCATTAACGCGAGTGATTCTCGTTCACAGAGGAGTACAGTCAGTTGGCGTGTATTGCCAAATAAACAATTGGCACGCAGACACGACGTCTAAACAGAAAATAACTCTTAAACTGCCTGAATATCATTGCATTAGATGCAAAGCATCCAAAGTGTCATTTGCATCAACTGATGCTGTTTTCTGTTTTTTTCACATGAGGTTCATCAACATTCAGCCAACATTTGACGAGCAGTGCTACACTACCTTTTGATTTCATTTTCAATAATACATTTTTTCAACTTTGAGACCTTTTATGTCCCAGGGGTTGATTTTTATTAAAACTAACATTTTTAAATTTTTTTGTTTTGATGTATGAAGGTCACTTTAAACGTCACATCTCGACCTTGTAAGATTTTTACCGTGTCCATTTATATGTGCTATTTTTTTTTATGTGATTGTTACCCTTGTCGCAGACTTCCAATATATTTTAGTTTATTTTAAAGAAAATATATTATAAAAATAGAAATTGTTACATGTTTAAAACAAGAATATACTATTTCAGTCTTTTTTTACATCAAAATTGTATGTTTAATTCAATGTGTTACTTGCCGTTTCTTGGTAATTATTTCTGAAATGTACTATCACCAATTGTTTACAAAAGAAGTGTGACATTGTTTCAGCTTAATTTATGTTAAACATGTTGTGATGTTTCTGTAAATGCATTATGAAGGTATGCATAACGTATAGTTGCAATGCACTGTACTGTATCTTTTCAAAAAATAACTGTAACTAAAGTTCAAATGCATTATATTATGTAAATGCCCTATACTTTTAGAAGGTGTGAAAATGAATAGATATGTATACCTGAATTTACAATTATTCATGAGATCACACAATGCATTATGAGTTGCATTGCAGTGCTTAAGTAATGCATTATATATAAAAGCTTTAAGTAAAGTGTTCCCGTAAATGTTTTTCTTTTCTTTTCTTTTCTTGAGTTTGATGTCTGTTCGTATGTGAGAGCTGTGAGAGTCTAAACTGACTGAGGAGCAGATGAGATTGCTGCCGTGCGTTTTTCGAACAGCTGCTACTGAATACATCTGAAACAGCGCCATTTGCAGGAACCTAGAAAGAAGCTCAGCAAGAGCAAAATAGCAGGTGACAGAAAAGTGTCACGCGTGTTGTAGCAGGCAGAGGTGGAGCCCATGCAATATGTGCATTTGTCTGCATCACTCCCAATGCAAGCTGACATTTAAGCCGCACTGGAAGAGCAATAGTTTCAATTGTGTGCTTTCAAGGGAAACCAAGGCTTCTCCCCTGTCCTCCTCTGATTGGGATGTTGACTATCCCAGCGAGATGGGGACAAATGATGTTTGCCTGTGTCTGCTCAACAAACGGCGCCAGCTGAAACCATTACCCGCCAGACACTCCCAGAGAAGCCATGCGCATCCCACAGATCTCTTACACTAAAACACCTCGGCAGGTGAAAGTACTTTCCAGAGAAACTTCACCGTGCCGCACACTCTCGCTCCATCAAAGCAGAACAATTACTGTAACTAGGACAGGCTTGAGGCTGATTTGATCTCGTTTCTGCTGGAGGAATATTACTCTGTGACATCAGATGAGTATGGAAGCCCGTTCCCACCACTGAATAAAAAATAAAACACTTTTTTTCTCACAATTCTGAAATAAATTCAGAAAATTCTGAAATAAGAAACAAAGTTGAAATTCTGACTATTTTCTTAGAATTGCAACTTTAAATCTCAGAATTGCAATTCTGAGAAAAAAGTCAGAATTACGAGAAAAAAGTCAGAAT
>NW_015509476.1:0-1086 GCF_001515645.1 Sinocyclocheilus grahami | reverse complement strand
TATTCGGTGGTGGCTTCCCTGGATGAGCGTCTATGACGAGTCAGCCTGCGTTAATCAGCTGTGCTCTTGCAGTGGGCCGATGTTGAAGCAGAGCCAGCGTTCTGTCATCAGAGCGTCTGTAATTTGATGAGTTACCCGGCATCGCTCCTGTGCAGTAAGAGCGCTGGCACAAGAGTCTCGATTAGAGAGAAAGAGCAAGATTGAGCGCAGAAGGCTTTACAGGCGAGTCTGATGGCGTCACGTCAGCAAGGTTTACTGTCATCTGAAATATGTATTACATTAGACACGGTCTGATCCGAGTTTATAACAGAGCCTAGTCAATGTCATTTGGAGTTTATTTCGTAACAGTGTGCTTTAAATGGCTTGTTTAATGGTACACTTAGTTGATTGACTACAGACTTGTGGGAAGTTAAATCTACAGTGACGAAACTTTTATTTCGGGCTTGTTTGTCAAATATGAGCATGCCATACTCTCTGCTCTTACAACAAGGATAAACAAAATCACCTTATATTATTGTTATTGACAAAGATCATAGCTAGAGGAGGGTCGCATTGCTCAGAGGATGAGCTTTTAGATCGCCTTAATTTTATATATCTCATATTATTTAAGTATCAGCTCTGAAATGTTTGTCCTAAGTTATCTCAAATACGAGTTAAATAAGGGTCGAATCAATGTGGATAGCATGGCTACAATTTGCTCTCTCAAAAGTTTGTACAAATGTGTGAATCTGTGTTTCTTGTTCTTTCTTTTCTCAAACATTTTGATTTATTGGTTTATGCTTTAAAATATGATATGCATGTTTTAGAGAAATAGACATTGTGCTTATGTGAGTTAGATTGGGTAAAGGAAAAATTTTGAAGAACCTAAAATACACAAAACACTAACTAACTAAATGAATGAATGAACAAAAACAGAAACATCAGTAAAATAGTCCATGTGGCATCAGGGGGTTCAGTCATAAGCAGCGAGAATACTTTTTCTGCGCAAAGAAAACAATAATTATTATTATTTTACTGATGTCCTTGCTACGTTTCTGTGCCTTGATCATGGTAATATCCTTGCTGTCTATGGAGGGTCAGAGAGCT
>NW_015509475.1:3761-15051 GCF_001515645.1 Sinocyclocheilus grahami | reverse complement strand
CCATTCTTCATTTCAGTGCCTACTACTTTTGATAAATAATCAGATGCAACAGGCTTTGATACAGTTTTCTCCATTCTCTTAGTAATTTAATGCGCATTTATGCTTGCTCTTTTAGGCAGGTGTGTATTATGGATCAAGATTCACAGGAGAGGAAAGGATTGGATTTCTAATAAAGCTAATGGTGACCTGGCGGCAGAATGACGGCCAGGTTTCTTCCTGGAATCTGCCAGGGGCCTGTTGCTGTATTTTAATGCCCAGATGAATTTGTTTCCCCCTGTCAGTTGTTTAGAAAACATCAGATAAATCAGGAGTGAAGATTGGTCCCCAGACCTGTGCAGAATCCCGATAGAGCGCGTTAACCACAAGCCAGAGGCCGGGCCAATTTTAGACACATCTCGAATTTTAATACAGCCCAGGCTGATTCTCCTGACAGAGCAGGTCTCCATGCTCGAGATATATTAGATCTGATTGGTCAGCTGTCGGGATTGTCACTACCTTGATTACATTGTGGAGATGTAATGTTGGGTAACTGTGATGCCTTCCAGCTGCCTATTGAGGAAAATCTATCAAATATATAGAGATTTCAGAGCATTAGGTTATGGCGAAGTGACATTTACATAAAGTGAAAACAAACAGAGAAAAGGTCAATCAAGCAAGCTGAAGTTAATTTCATAGGGTCTATAACTCTGGATAAATCTGATATTTATCTCTTTTTTTCCGAGGCCTCCAGGTTATTGAAATTTGTTACCATGTTTCTGAAAAAGATATTGATGTTTCAAAGGGACACTTCATGACAAAATAAAAATTCTGTCATTTACTCACCTGCATGCAAACATGTATGACTTATGACCTAAATATTGAAATTGGATGGGGTTTTTTTTGTTTATTTGTGTTTTTTTTGTTTTACATCCAATTACAAAGAATCAAGTTTCAAAAGAGACAAAAGCACGATAAATGACGGGCACAAAAGCTCAAAATTATTTACTCTACATGTTCATGAGAATTTATGAAAGTAACAATGTCTGATTTGCAAAAAAATTTAAATAATTACAAAACGAACAAAAAAGCAAGATCTATTCAATGAATCAGCTGATTCAATTAATAGAATGATTCATATACAAATCAGACTGATTCAGACTGAAGATCATTTGATTTTGGTCTGTTTATAAATTATTATATTTATTTAGTAAATAATCAAGAACATATTTATTTGAGGACTGGAGCTTATTATTTATGAAATGAAATGAAATTTAGTCATACAGATTTGGAACAACGTGAAGTTGTTCATAATGAATTATGACAGAATTTTAATTTTTGGATGAACTGTCGTCTCTTTGTGGTCGACGGGGCCTTCAGGACTAAACTTGTTTCTGGATCTTCTCTAACTATGCCAATGTGCCAGATTCCTTGAAAGGTGTTAATTCCCGTCTTGTCAAATTAGCCCTCTCACTTCAGCAACAATTCTTAAGGGCTGATACGGATGAATTGACACTGGGATTGTGTACAGTTCCACAATTTCGGACAATGTGTATTTATGCCCTTGATGCTCTGGACAAAAATGCCCCTCATCCCTCCAGCGATTGTTCTGCACCAAGTCACAGAGACACCATTAACTCAATCCATGACCTGTCTCTCAGGGTTAGTCCATCCCCTCAAAGCTCATCAGAAAGCCTGACTCTGCTCTAAACACACTGAGGGTAAAGGCCAGAACAAATCACAAACTTCTTTATAAACCTGGTTGTGGCCAAACCACCAAAGGCTAGCGATCAAGGCGCCAGATCCATAGACGCAACGCCTGCTGAGCATCGATACCGGAGAACATCACATGGAGACGTGTGGCTTACAAGTGGCTAGCTGATATTAAAATGGAGAAGCCACACAAGGAAAACCGAAGCTAAGTGTGTCTAATCAAGATGAATGAATCTGTTCCACAAAGCCTCCCAGCGGATGCGGCTGTACCCGCGCCCTCCATACTTCACTCATTAATTACTGTAAATTAATGGTTTTATCCACACCGAGTAAATAAAAGATTGTCACCCGGCCACAAATCGAGTGCAGCTTTTATTGAATACTGTGAAAATGTCAGCTGGTTAGAGCCGAATTAAAGAGACAAACAGATCAAACTGCATAGCAATCAAAAATAATCTTCATGTTACAAGATTAGATTACCCACTGCATGTTCCGCAGAGGCTCAACATGCATTGTTCCACTCCAACGTAATTCCTGGATGGTAATAATTTGTAACCAGACCCTGCAAGCAATTTTTAGACCCTCTGCACCAGTCAAGACTGTTGGATGTTTTTAAAAAATGGTTATTGATGGACTTAAGCATCCTATTTTGGACTAAGAATTGGGCCTTTGATGAAGAAATTCATGGAAAAAAAATCCTCCGACCCTTCTCGTGAAATGTTCTTCAAACCAGCACTGGTGATGGAGCATTAAATAGTCAAGGACACTTTACCTAGTGGACTCAATTTCCTATGTCAATATTAGCACAAACAGTGTGAAACATGCCAACACAGAAGCTACATCCTCTTCCTTTTGGTACCAGCACATTCATTCCAGCTGTGTCATATTAGTGCTATAAATCATTCTTTTCAATCTTCATTTGTATGTCTTGACTCAAGGTTATGAATTTCTGAAAGAATAATGTACGTTAATTACATTTTTGAGTGACAGCTGAAGAATTCCTTCATTCAAGCATGTTTACCGAGTTGGTCGACTCTCCATGGAGAGAAATGAAAATGAGCTCAAACAAAACCAAAGTCAATTTGAAGTTGCCCCAGCACTTTGAATTAATTTGCTAATTTGTCGTACGCAAAGCAAACTGTTAACGCACAGTTCAAACAAAGCATTTTGCAAATGACATGAAGAATTCATTAGGTGTGTTGTAAGTCATTGTGGCCGAGTTATGACAAGGTGACTTCTATTTTCAATTTTACACTGGCAGTGTTTAGAAATGCTAACATGTTCTTTTCTTGTGTTGCTACACCTTCTTGATTATTTTTGTATCAGTTAGTGATGAATTATTATGTACAAGTTGCTATTTATGCTCACAGAAAATGTTCTCACACAAAATTTCCACCAGATTCATAAGTGTTTACATATAAATTTGTTCTCACCCACATTGCAATGTTAACGAATCTGGACTATTCTAATTTAGCATAATTAGCCTAATTCACACCCAAACCATTTCCATGTAAATTCTCCATATTTTTTTTTTTTTTGCAAATGCAACCTTATGCTTTCTAAAGATTATATATATATATATATATATTACACATAATGTTTGTTATTCTGAAATTAAACATTTTATTATCATTTGGTTATTCAAATTCTTATATTAAAATAAATGATTTTTTTCCCGCTTATGTGGTTCAAGTTTACATTTAGATGAACACATTTTAATAAAAATTTAGATAAATAAGTATATTTTAATAAATAAAATGATAGTTAAATACTATGTAAATATGTTCACATAATTTTTACCTACATACACATGGTTAGTGAATGACAGACAGCCAAATTACATTAAAAACATTAAAAGCAGACTGCACATCCCATGTGCCAGCTTGGGATATTAATACAAATGGCTCATAGAGGTCACCTTTATTTGAGCAGTGTGAGAAATATAGACTTATTGAGAAGGGCTGGGCTGCAGATTAGAGTATCGATTTTGCAAGGCAAAAATCGGGGTGAGTGAGACCTGTGAAAGGGAGCGTGTTTGAGAATACAGCTGTTCATAGAGATGGGTGTGATACATATGACACGCTTTTCTCTTGAGTGAATTTGACAGGGAACAACAGCCATGAGGAAAAGGTGAACACACTCACCTCCATATCTGCATGCAAAACATACGAGAAGGACCATTTCAGTTTAAAAGAATAATAGCAAAATTGTACTGAAAAACGATATATATATATAGGGTATCATCAGAAGGATCATGTGAGCTCCAATGTCTTCTCATTGGTAGTCATCCAATTACTCATATGCATAAAGTTGAACTCAGCTTAACTTTGTCCCATCATTAACAGTCAATATGAAAAATGCCACCATATGAAAAATACCAAATCTCATTAACAATGAATGACTTCTGGTTGCACTGTCACTGCAATTCACTTTAAGTGTGAAAAACCATTATTTTAGTGAAATCGGGCTCTAACACTATGCAGAAAGTTTGTGCAAATAAAAGGCACTATCTGCGGAATCTATTCAGGCTTAGTGAATTCCCCTCGGTGTACAGTATTGTTTGTCAGTGGAGGACCGCCTGAAATATACAATCAAAAATGTATCACAGAGCTTTTGATGGACCAAAAAGGAAAATAAAATAAATGACACTAGCTGAATGCTACAGGATAGATGTGCCTGGGGTTTCCAAAACTTCTCTAGAAAGTAAGGGAACATTTAGGTGTGAAACTTCTTGCTAGGATGTATTTTAAGTATTGACTTTGTGCACATCTGAATGTTGCTCATCTTGAACAGGTCACCGATTTTACAATCTTAGAAGAACTAGTGAGGGCAGTGCTCAAAGTGAAAAGAAGGGAGAAAAATTTAAAATAAAACAAAACAAAATTAAATTAAATTGATCAAATACTTTAAATAGCTAAATTTTGTTCCTAGTAACTGAACAACTTTTTACATTTTATTTATTTAAATATGCTTGTTTAAAATAAAAATTGAGCAAAATAGCTCAAACCTCAAGTCTGAGCCTGAACTGGTGGGTGTACGGCCCCACTTTTAGCACTGAGTGAAAGGAAAAGCTTACAAAAGGCACATGCAGAGGGGTTGAATTGACAAGCAAATGCAGAATTAGTGCTTTGCCTCTGAGGAGAAATACAATCAGTTGACATAAGCAAAAAGAAAAAAGCCCAATCAAAGTCTAAACACAGTTGATCCCCATCTTATTTTACTCAGTCCTTTGAGGGCAACAGATAAGAGGTTATGCCAACTTTAGTTCATCTTCTAACAAAGTGTATCCTCAGCCAAACCATGCGCTTGCTCTGCAACTTTTAAGGCGATGAACAAAACCATCAAGGCTTATAGTAAGATTAAGATGGACCAGATCTAATATAGTGCTTAATAACCAGCTCAATCAGATCCAATTAGGTGAAAAAACTGTCATAGTAATTATTAAGTATACTGAGTAACTATTTACTATATGCTCAGTATTTCGACATCTGTCTATATACTACCATCATTTGCACAATGCAGTTTCAAAAGTTGAAATTAGGAACATTATGGCTATTTAACAGTCCCATATTTCACACTCCCACTCAGAGTCCTAAGAGAGTAATAAATAATACATGCCCACAAAACACGTGTGTCCTATCCAAATGTGCTCAGCACCAGGTGACACAGCGCTCACAGGAAACCCCCAGCAGTTTGTCCCTAATCCTCATGTCAAATAAAGAGTGGACTACAACAGTGTACCACCCCTCATCTTGCCCTCTCCACCCTGCTTTACTATCCCACGCCAGCCAGCCTTTGTGCCAGGCCCCTGTTGCCCACGGCAGATGGCGGAGTGGGCGGCAGGTACTAGCCTCCTGGCACCGCAAACATCTGTTATCATTACCAAATGCTAATTGCCATCAATCAAGACAGCACCCAAGTGCATTTATATTCAAGGTTCATAAGCAGAGGTGTGTGCGGGAAGGGGGAAGGTAGACATAAAAAGTGATGTCTAAATTTCCCTCGGAGTGATGGCACGGGAGCACACTGTGGTAAGAGGAAGTTGAAGGTATTATTGAGGGTGGCAGGGTGCTCCCCTTGTTAATGTGTAGCCTATAAGCTGAGCTGCAAGGTGCCGTTCTCCTCTATTAATAGTTGCCCTATCGTGCTCTAACATCTTCCCAAGAGCAGCTTCAAGGAACGAGGTGAAGCTCAGGAGATGCAAAGCATGGTGAGGGTCTAAGCTTCTGTAACTTGGACTAATACAAGGGCACAATTTGCATATTGATGCAGCACACAAGTTCGGAAAAACACTTTTACACACCAAGCCGACAGAGAGGACATCAAACGTACTTGGGTCGGCACCAAAAGTCTGGAGCCAGGGTCTTTAACAAAGAATCCACCAATTATTGTTTGACCTCAAATTTATTTTTGTGAAGAAATGAAAATTTGTTAAAAAATGTGTAAAAACTATTACTCCAACCAAATGTCAAATTTTCTCTCCCAATCATGCATTGATGAATTGAATTATTATTCTTTATATCCAGATTGATGCATCATAGTGTAACCAATATACTACATTGTGTACTCTCTCTCTATATATATATAATTATTAAATATGATTATAATATATGATTATTCAATTCCGTAATGTATGTATTGCAATTTTATTGTTGGATTAATTAAACAAAAACATAAAATATTACTCTAACCAACTGTCAAATTTTCGCTCAAACATGCATTGATGCATTTTTTGAATATCCAGATTGATGCATGATTATTGAAATCTGTAGTTGATGCATCATCATTTTAATAAATTTATTACAGATAATTTAATAATTATCATATGTTTTATACCATTAATATATAGTTTGATTTAAGCTGCTACATTTTTTTGTCATTATTCATTTTTATTGATTTTTTCACATGATATGCAAATGTATTACACATATTTGTGTTAGTTTGCCAGCATTACGGCATAAAAGTTATTAATATATTTTATTGTAACAAAGTTTTTAAGACTATAAATATAAGCCTGATTTATTATTTTGCCAATATTCAACTACATACAGTTTTTAAGACTATAAATATAAGCCTGATGTATTATTTTGCCAATATTCAACTACAGTGCAAAATGTTTCTCCTGTTGCATTTTGTCGTTTTGGGCATTATTATAAATCATTCCAAAAGAATCAACCAAGATCAGATTAAATCAAGAGACGATTTTAGATTTAAAAAAGCATTGTATTCATAAGCTAAATAATTAAAAATCATTCAGAAGTAAAAAAAAAAATGCTCAGAACATATGGTTAATCTCTATAAACTACATTAAAGTTTTAAGTGAAATTAAAATGTTACACATATACAACTCTGTACAGCAGTACAGGTACATGGTTTCCA
The DNA here is from genome assembly GCF_001515645.1 of Sinocyclocheilus grahami. Classification (NCBI taxonomy): domain Eukaryota; kingdom Metazoa; phylum Chordata; class Actinopteri; order Cypriniformes; family Cyprinidae; genus Sinocyclocheilus; species Sinocyclocheilus grahami. The sequence continues at coordinate 7,983 of NW_015509475.1, read as the reverse complement.
TATCAGCTGCAATGTAAACATAAAGAATGAGAAAATTAAAAAAAATTATAGCCATGGAGGTAAAAAGTAGCTAAAAAGGGCTTCCTTTTTCTATTATTGGCCTGAAATAGGTTGAGAAATCACTGCTTTAGAGTAGAAGCTCCTTCACTGTTTCTTTACCAGTAAAATGAGACACTGAAGACAGTCAGTACAGCCGGACCTCGACTTTACTGTGTCCTGACTTTGCTGTGTGCAGACCAGCAGGCGCGGTGTGAGGGCCCGGACCCCTTGAGGGAGATGGTGAGCTGACTAAGCAGCACTCTCTTGGATCCATCGGCCTGAGCCGGTGCCACCATGCCACCTGCGCCAAAGAGAAGCGCTGCTGTCGCCGTCTGCTCTAACAGTCCATTCGCAGCCATCCATATGGCTTGAGCCTCAGGGGATGGCGATGCCAACGGGACGGAGGGTGAGGAGGTTCATTTATCCGCACATCACAGCCCTAGCAAATCACATACATGCGATTACATGCCTTGTTTCCATATTTTCTGCATTTTGTTGTAATTAGTACAAGTTGGTAACTTAAAACTTGAAACTACACAAAGCTTCGATGGACTAATAATGTGCATTTTTTGCAAATGTTGTCTTTGTCAGTCACAGTTGGCCTGTGACATGGGCACATCTGCGTCCACTTAAATTGCTCTCTGATGGGCCGCTAAATAAGTGTCGGACCACACAGTGCTCATTTTGCTGAGAAATTCATGTGACAACCACCGCCATAAACATGTAAGCCAATAAACACGGACTCTATAGCTGTAAAAAGCCACATTAAAGGCTGCAAATGGCACTCTTGACTGAACATCTGTTAAGTGACATGAAACAACCTGATCCTGAAAAACACAGCAGGGACTGCATAAACTTACAATGGCGTAATTTCTCTCAATTAGATTCTCCCACAGAAAATTAAACAACCTCACTCCATTGCACAGCAGCATTAAGAAACCAGCTTGGAGCCAAGTTCACCAAAAGTATCAATTAGTGAAAACCAACGACACTCTATAGTGGTGCATTTTGTTACAGGTCCCTCATTTTATAAAACAGTACTAAAAAAAACTAAAATGTATTTAAAATGTATTATTATAAATTATTAGCATGAAAAAGAAATTATTAGCATGACACTTGAAGTGAACATTAGTATCATAAATTATTGTATAAAAAAAAATTCTGCATGTATTTAGGTTAATATTGATTTCTGCTTATACTAATACATTTTTTTAAATTTAATAAATTAACAAAATAAATAATAAATATTATTAATATATTAATCATTAATAAATAATATGATATGACACTCAGCTATGCATGTGTGTGCACACAAAAAACAAAACAAAAAAAACCCCGGCAGATTTAGTGCTTGATTGATATGATATGCTTTGATGTATTTTCTTCCACATAGCATGCACACTTTGACAGTTAAACCACTGACCTAATTTCTGATAGTAGCACCTTAGAAATGTGAGAGAGTGAACAGGAATAAAGTTGTGAGATTGCAGATTAAAAATGCAACTTCAAAGCCTGTAGGTGCAATTTAATTTTTAATATGTTTACACCCTACTGCAACAGCGCCAAATGTTGCAGCTTTAATTTTTTTATAATTATTTTTAGGGATGGGGGTGTGTGTTCATACATCCCTATTCCATTACATCTGGAATGCTGACAAGTTTAGATATTTGCAATAATTTCAGAAGAAACAATATAAAAGGTGTGTTTGCTTAAAGTGTGTACAGTACATACAATAACAGTATATTTAAGAAGAAAATATCCTGTGATATTTAACTTAATAACAGAGTAACATGACCACACATTGTGGTAAAGGCACAGGCCGTGCTTAAAAACATTATAATAGAGCTATTGGCTCATCTTTTCCAAACCCCAAATGTGAGGACAAATGTGGGCGAAGTATGCCAGGGCCTCAGCATGGCTGTGCTAACAAAATCACCTTTATCCACATAGACAGGTGACAGCGTCAGCAGTTGTGCTGCCGGTGGAACAGGCTGTGTCTGCAAGCCATGCTGTGCCAATGAGTCCAGAGCTATATGTAGGAATGTATGTCTGAGTGTGTGGAAACTTGTGTACATTTTCCACAGTTTAAAAGCATACGAGCATATTTATGATTTTTTTTTATCATACTGAAAGGCGTACACATTTGCTAGCAACAGTTTTGACTATTATTGACTATAAGAAGTCCTCTTTGAAATCATCATGAAAACTGACTAAGGGATGCACAATATTAAATACACTGATATTTTTTTTATTTATGCTATAGCCAATATTAAAATTCTATACTATTTCATCCAGATAAATGTAAAATACAACTTTAAAAACTAAAATCAATCCGTGTAAAAATGCTACAAGTGAATTTAAGTGTCAAAACATTACAAGTGTGCATGAAAAAGATGAGATGAGATTTGCTAAAGGTTACATTTAACAGAGTCAGTTATTAGAGAATTATTAGTGAGTTTAAAGATTAACTTCAAGTCAGCGTTAGAAGACAAAAAAGGTAATCTAAAGTGTAAAAAACAAGAGAAACACACAATTAAATATCCAATATTGACCAAAACGATAAATATAGAAAGAAATCTGTAATATCAGCTGATAATATGAGTCCAATATATCATGTATTCCTAATATTTACTTTCTAAACAAGTTTCTGGTATTATTGTGAAATAAAATAAAATAGTTTATCCAAGTAACATCAAATCAAAATATGACAACTTGCTCAACCTTTGAAACTAATTTCCTTTTCCACCGACAGCACTAAGGGCCATGTGAGCAAAGTTAACCAATAGCAAAACAGGCATTGTTTTATGCAAACTCACATTCGTTCTGGCTCTACTCTGGCATATATCGCCCACCATTCAAAATCAAGTCCCAACCTACATGTTTTCCTCCTTGAATCGCCTGTTTTACACCAAATATTTCACATTATGAAAGCAAAATGAGTTTAACAACTCCCATTTAGCAATTCACATTTACTTTAAAGTCTGAGCTTAGCATATAACAAGTGCACGGCTGAGGGAAACTCCACCATATGGCCACAAGTATGTCCACTTTAGCTCTACCCCTATTCACACATCTGGACAGCTTTTGCCTTTAATTGCCACTAATGTCTGAACGTGACATACGTCAAGAAGGAATTAACCAAAGACAAAACCACTGACCTGGGGTTTTACTGAGGGATAGCAGACTCGACAGACAGGAAAAAAAGGAAAGTATTACAAGCACAGGTGAAAATATGAACTATAAAAAATTTAAAACTATGTATGTGGAACCTGTGTTAATGTCAGTACGAAAACAAGAATGTGAGGAAACAAACACGCCATCAACTTTCAACAGGTAGCAAACACAAGCTTGATGACAAAAGGACTTTGCGGCAAAGCGTTTTGAAGAGACGCACATTTCTGGAGCAGCATGCCCTGAAGGACCCTCAAGGAGTGACAGAGAAAATACTGAAAGATCTAGTGCCTGATCAAACATATCTTTTCATGAGTTGTGTCAGTGTTTTCATGCACTAGATGGCATATTCAGCAAACAAATGATAACAAGCAAAACACAGCAAACTCACTTTGAGGGCTAGCAATCAAAGGGAGGCAATTTAGAAGGATACGACTGGCTGAGGCAGAAAGGATAAAAATTCTCAAGAACAAGTTGAGTTCAATCTCCGCCAACACAGGTATGTAATCTATGTAGTGAATGACAGGTCATACTCCCCCTAACAACAGAGCTGAGATTTACACCCATCCATCCACTTATCAAAAGTGTCATGCAGAAAAATAATCTTCTGACAAAAGAGTGATAGCACACTTGTCCTTCGCCAAAAAAAGAGGAAAAAATAGAAAGTATTTAAGTAAAAAAAAGTACAGCTTTCAAAATAAATCTCCGCTAGGTTAATAAAGTTGTCACACGCTGGATTTTATGAACTCAATGTCAATAAATAAATAAATATATAAAGCATCACTCATGGGCATTTCCCCCAATATGCTTATTTTATTACCCCCTCAACAAACAGGGTGACAATATGTTGCAATCAAGCCTCTTGTCTGATTGGTCGATGCTGTTTTGAGACCCAACTATCCCCTTAAATGCCACATTCCCATGGCTGCCTTGTCCAGAATGACTTTGAGCTCGCTGAACTGGAGCAGTTCTGATGGATTTCACTTTAACAGCCTTTAGAAACAGGCTGACA
>NW_015509475.1:2275-3687 GCF_001515645.1 Sinocyclocheilus grahami | reverse complement strand
AGGTGCTACAATTCGGCCTACTAATAAAATCACTGACTAACAGCGAGCCCTAACCACACACAACGCCACAAAAGCTCTCCTTCATGTTAATCTCAGCTTTTGTCCAGCTGTGAATGTGACATGGTTAGGATAAAATATGAGTCACATACGACAAGCAACAAGTTAATTTTGTGTCACATTGCTATATATAGGAAATAGCTAATTAATTGAAAAGTGTGGAAAACCTTTAACAAAAATGAATTTTCTATGTGGCTTGTAATATTGTATGTATTGTAATATTATACTGTATGTATATGAAACTTTGCATCTATCTGAAAGCAGGAAATAGTTTTACAAATAATATTGCTCTTACTAATTAGAAAATGCTGAAAAGTATTTCAACCATGTTTAAATGTTTTGTATACTATACTTTTTCTTACATGTTCAAAAGTTTGGAATTTATAAGAATTTGTAATGTTTTAGAAAGAGGTCTTTTACTCTCACCAAGGCTGCATTTGTTTGATCAAAATACCTAATACGTTTTCTATTTTAATATATTTTTAAATAATGTTTATTTCTGAGATGGCAAAGCTGAAATTTCAGCAGCCATCATGTCACATGATTCAGAAATCATTCCAATGTTTTTTTTTTTTTTTTTTTTTTGCGCAAGAAGCATTTCTTATTATCAATGTTGAAAATGGTTGTGCTGTTTGATAATACATTACACAAGGATACTTTGATGAATAGTAAGTGCAAAAAAAGAGAATTTATTTGAAGTAGCCTTCAAATCTTTTGTACTTAGAAATTACTGTGTCACTTTTGATCATCTTAATGTATCCTTGCTGAATAAAAGTATTATTTTTTATAATTTTTTTCAGTTTTGTTCATGATTTTATTTCAAAGTAAATTTTTCATCAACGATTTGACAATGTCATATCACAGGGTATCCCATATCTGAGACAAGTTTTGATTTTAAAAAAGTCTATATTCAATGGCTGTGTTATAGACGCTTTCTTCTAATTTCTTTCGATAGCAGATAATCTTGAAATGTAATTGGACTCAATTTTAACTTACATCTCATTTCTCACATCACATTAATATTGCACTGTGCATTAACCACGTGACAACATTCCAACAAGAATTTGTTTGTCCAGCAAAAAATGCACACTCTAACAACCAGTCAGAAAATATTTGATGCTTAATTTATGTGGAACAAAGTTTTGAACCAAGGCAATTTCACTGTTAGCAGCGACTGTCAAAATGTCCTTTAACTTGTTGCTTGTCGTATGTGACTCATATTTTATCCTAACCATGTCACATTCACAGCTGGACAAAAGCTGAGATTAACATGAAGGAGAGCTTTTGTGGCGTTGTGTGTGGTTAGGGCACGCTGTTAGTCAGTGATTTTATTAGTAGGCCGAATTGTAGCACCT
>NW_015509475.1:0-1120 GCF_001515645.1 Sinocyclocheilus grahami | reverse complement strand
TCTTTCCCCCCCCCCCCCCCTTTTCACTCTCATGGAGTTGCTGTGCCGTCCCTCATGCTGAGTATGGGAAATGAGCCTCCCTATAACAATTTGTCCTGGCCTTCCAGCCCACTGTCCCTGATAGACCACCTGCCCCTGGGCCTCTCATTGCACCCATGTAGGGGGTGGCAGTGCCCTCCATGGGCCCTAACCCCCAAACTCCTCTGCCTTAATGGCCACGGTGCTGCCCTATCGTGCCAGGCAGCCAAGCATAGCTCTGCTCCACCAGATGCCAACACTCTCTTGGAATGCTAATGATCTCCTCCATTCCCATCTTCCGTTCTACTCCAGACACATAGCCAACCCTTCCCCCACAATCTGTTGTTTCCGTCAAGCACACGTGCAAAGGATGACAGTTTATAATAAAAGGTTTGTGTTACTGGAATTAGTCTCCAATACACGTATTCAGGGAAATTATGAGATTCAGACAAACATTTCAAGAGGGTCTTTTCACTGTGTCTTTTCACTTTTAGCTGGCCATGCACTTGACTGTCGCACTGCGTGAGTTCAGTAGCTCAAGTGCACTTACAGACACTTCTCTCCACACACCCCCACCCCACATACTCGGGCTGAATGAGAAACTAGCATCCCCTTGGGCACATTCATTCCTGGGGTGACTGGAGCAAGTGGAGATTGGAGTCCGTATTTACTTAAAATGAGAACAGGTTTAGAATTGGAGGTGAGGAAAACAGGAATTGCAGCCAGTTCCTAACATACTCTCTATACTAATTAAAGTGGCTCTTGATGTTATTCAAAGTGATTCTTAAACACCGAAGGTGTTTCTGCTGTTTGATGAAAGCAGTCACCAAACCCAGTGTTGTCCAATGGACACCTGCAAGTCAAATCCCACAACAAAACCATATACCTATTCAATAGATTCCTAAAGCTTATACAGAAACAACCACTGCAACTGTGGGATGCCATACAATACACCCTTATTATGTGCGTTCATTCACTAAAAGCTAATACAGAGATGATTCATTCAGATTTTTAAAACAAATTTGAATTAAATTAAACAATAAAGGCCTGTTTACACTAAGTCTGATGTTAAAAAAGACATCTTATTATTTTTATTTTTTTT
>NW_015509474.1:13608-15052 GCF_001515645.1 Sinocyclocheilus grahami | reverse complement strand
ACCCCGTAGAAGGGAAGTCGCTTGGGAAGTAAGACCTGGTTGTCGGGTTCCTTAAGGGGGTGAGAAGGCAAAATCCTCCACGGCCCCCCTCTATACCCTCTTGGGACCTGACTCTAGTGCTCACAGCACTACAGCAGGGCCCATTTGAGCCTTTGCAGACGGTCGAGCTGAAATTTCTTTCGATGAAGACTTTGCTCCTGCTGGCATTGGCCTCCATCAAGAGGGTAGGGGACCTGCACTCATTTTCGGTCAACGATTCGTGCCTAGAGTTGGGGCCGGCTGACTCCCAGGTAACCCTTAGGCCCCAGTCTGGCTATGGTGTGCCCTGCCCGTTCAGGTTGCGAGCTCACTCAACTAGAAGTGTTGCATCCTCCTTGGCGCTGGCTCGTGGCGCCTCGCTGGAGTGCGGGCCGGCTGACTCCCAGGTAACCCTGAGGCCCCGGCCCGGCTATGTGCCGAAGGTTCCTGCTATGCCCTTCAGGGATCAGGTGGTGAACCTCCAAGCACTGCCCTCGGAAGAGGCAGACCCAGCCCTAGTTTTACTCTGTCCCGTCCGAGCCATAAGTTGCTATGTAGACTGGACGCAAAACTTCAGGACCTCAGACCAGCTCTTTGTCTGTCACGGAGGTCGGGAGAAGGGGAATGCCGTCTCTAAGCAGAGGATGGCCCACTGGATAGTGGATGCCATCACCCTGGCTTATCAGGCACAGGGCTTATCATTGCCCTGCCTGTTCAAGTTGTGAGCTCACTCAACTAGAAGTGTTGCATCCTCCTGGGCGCTGGCTCGTGGCGCCTCGGTGGTGGATGTCTGTAGAGCTGCGGGCTGGACGACCCCTAACCCTGTTCGCTAGATTCTATAGCCTTCGTGTGGAGCCGGTATCTTCCTGTGTTCTCACCTCAAACGGTTAGATCTGCGGGCTGGACGACCCCTAACCCTGTTCGCTAGATGCTATAGCCTTCGTGTGGAGCCGGTATCTTCCTGTGTTCTCACCTCAAACGGGTAGAAGCACTGAGAGGCCCCGGCTTCGGATCGGCTTGCTAAAACCACTCCAGAGAGTCCATATAGTAGACCCTGTTGAGCTCCTTCGTACCCTCGGCAGCCAGTAGTGGCGGAGCGTCCGGCGCCAGGCCTTCACACGTTGAATCCTCGAGAACCGGTAGAAGGCTGGGTTCCATATGTAAGACCTAAGTGGATCCAGTATGTGTAAAGTCCACGGTATAGCCTCACGCCTGTGTTTCCCCGGCAGACTTCTGCCATTCCAAGAGGGTTACAATCACCTCCAATCTTCCATATGCACCTAGGGAATGTTCATATGTGTATTTGCTTCCGAAACCTCCTTCGGGAAGGTTGGAGCTTCCGTAGCGTCCCTGTTCCAAGTAGAACGGGTACGTTTCCCAGTGTTATCCAGTCTTACTCATTGGGTAGTGCCATAGCAGCAGTAGC
>NW_015509474.1:4940-9331 GCF_001515645.1 Sinocyclocheilus grahami | reverse complement strand
GCACAGGGTGTGCCCTGCCCGTTCAGGTTGCAAGCTCAGAAGTGTTGAAGTGTTGCATCCTCCTGGGCGCTGGCTCGTGGCGCCTCGCTGGTGGATGTCTGTAGAGCTGCGGGCTGGTAACCCTGTTACCCTGTTCGCTAGATTCTATAGCCTTCGTGTGGAGCCGGTATCTACCTGTGTTCAGTCCATATAGTAGACCCTGTTGAGTTCCTCCGTCCCCTCGGCAGCCAGATGTGGCGGAGCGTCCGGCGCCAGGCCTTCACACGTTGAATCCTCGAGAACCGGTAGAAGGCTGGGTTCCATATGTAAGACCTAAGTGGATCCAGTATGTGTAAAGTCCACGGTATAGCCTCGCGCCCGTGTTTCCCCGGCAGACTTCTGCCATTCCAAGAGGGTTACAATCACCTCCAATCTTCCATATGCACCTAGGGAATGTTCATATGTGTATTTGCTTCCGAAACCTCCTTCGGGAAGGTTGGAGCTTCCGTAGCGTCCCTGTTCCAAGTAGAACGGGTACGTTTCCCAGTGTTATCCAGTCTTACTCATTGGGTAGTGCCATAGCAGCAGTAGCTGGTCCTCTTGTGCAAGCCCTGGCCTACACCAAAAAGTAGGGGCGCAGGTGGCTTCCACAGGACACTGGAAGGGGCAGTATCTGTGGCCTTTTGGTATGATCACAATTCGTCTGTCATCCGACGTGACGTCGAGAGAGACCGACTGAAAGGGAATGTCTCGGTTACGCATGGTAACCCTCGTTCCCTGAAGGAACGAGGCTCCTGCACCACCGCTGAGCGGCTGGGTCAACGGCTCGGCTCCTCAGCGAAAACCTGAATATGCGCTGCATCTGCTGCCTACTTATACTCACGCTGTGATCAGTGGCAGCTGGATGCAATAATCGCATGCCAATGTGCATTGGCTCGTTTAGTTTACACTCGAAGTAGATTGGTCTCTCTAAGCGAGATCCCAATTCGTCGGTCATCCGACGTGACGTCTCCGTTCCCTCCTTCAGGGAACGAGGGTTACCATACGTAACCGAGAAGTTATCTTTATTGAAGTGAATTAGGTTTAAATCACCGTCATGCATGAACGAACGATATTTTTGCAATTTTACACATAATAATCCACGATGATCACATTACACAAAACTGAAATGGCACGTCAAAATAACACATTGTCAATATTTTTTGAGACCCCCCCAAAATTTCACAAATTCCGTTTTCAGGGGAGCCCATGTCTTATTAAGGGGAGCCGAGCTCCCCCGTAATTCGCACCCTGGGTACACCTCTGGGCACTTTTAGTTAATTTTGGAAAAAGGGCAGGGGCTTGAGCCCCCAAAACAATCCCCCCCTGCACGTACCTGAACAAAAGTAAACAGACGAAGTAATATAACTTTTCTCATTAAAATATAAGTGAAGACTTTTTTCTTTGTCTAGTGTAGTAACGCTCAGATGCAAATTATTTTGTGGGAAGGGTCAATGTCTACCAGACTCCTCAAAGACTTTGTTATAAGCTGAAATTTCAGTCACTGCGTGTGTCCAAGTAACAGTGAGTAAAACAATGGTAATGTGTGTGAATAGAGTATTAGTGTAAGCGAGATTAGCGGCAACCACGCTGGCGATGCTAGCGGGCTATATGCTAATAGCGGACTCGGAAGTCAAAAATAGAACTAGTGCTAACAAAGCGCTCTGATTGTTTTTGTTGTAGAATATATGTTTTGTATATATTCACACGTTATAAAACTGAAAAAGGATGGTGTATAAAATTGATTTTAAGATAAAAATTAGACGACAAAGAATTAACTTGACGGAGCTCAAACTCAAACCACACGGCAGCAACAAACAGGAAGTGACGCTTTCAGCGCCATTAGTTCAGTAACTAAAACAACTGCAGTGTAACCTATCACTGTTTTACTGCGGTAATGGAGATGATGTATAAACTCCTACTAATGATTATTTCATGTGAGAAATTCCCATTTGTTCTGAGTATAATCATTGTTTCATTGTTCTAAATCATCTAACATGATTTGTTCCATGTTTTTCAGGTGTTAGTGGTCAGTCTTTGACCTCCTCCGATTCTGTGGTGAAAAAGCCTGGAGAATCAGTGACTCTGTCCTGCACTGTGTTTGGATTCTCAGTAAGCAGCTATTACATGCACTGGGTCCGTCAGAAACCATGGAAAGCACTGAAGTGGATTGGGAGCATTGATGGTGGCACTGGCACTGTTTTTGCTCAGCCTCTACAGGACCAGTTCTCCATCACAAAAGACACCAGCAAAAACATGCTGTATTTACAGGTGAAAAGACTGAAGACACAGCTGTTTATTACTGTGCACGACAGTCACAGTTACACAAAAGACTGCAGGACAGAACAAAAACTATGTGATCTCTGAGGGTCCAAGAACATGTTTCAGCGCACTTTACTTTTTGTGAACTCTTGTTAATTTTCTGAGTGTTTTAGTAATTGATGTAAACTTCAAGACATCCAAAAAACTTTGTTTTGTTTTTTTATTTGAATTCATGCTAGAATAAAACCAATTACAGTTAATTTGAGCTTTATAACATTCCACTTTGTGAACCTTTACAATCAGCAAGTTAAGTGTTCAGCACATTAGTAAATGTCTTTGAATTATGATATTTCTAACAGGTTTTCAGTCTAATCAGTGCACAATCAATGATGATAGTAGTTAAGAAGCTTTAGGAAAAGCTATAGAAATATTTTTGCAAAAAATCATAATTGTCTACTTGTAACGAGCATAGTTTGGTTTCATTTTCACTGTATTCTGTTCCTGCTTGCCTGTGTTCCCTTGTTAGTTTCCTTGGTTGTTATTATTTCCACACACCTGTTCTGTTTTCCGTTAATTGCGGTTGTCTCTATTTAAATCTTCAGTTTCCTTCATGGTTGTGTTTAAATTATCTCCTGTATCTTTTCAAAAGTGTTATTAAAGACTGTTAGTTTAATTATCGTCGAGCACATCATTACAGACAGTTTTGGGGACAGTTACTTTTAAAAGTAATGCATTACAATATTGCGTTACTGCCTAAAAAAGTAAGTAACTACGTTACTTAGTTACTTTTTATGGAAAGTAATGTGTTACGTTACTTTTGAGTTACTTTTTAAATCTGGGCAGGGCTTGCTTGTTTGTTTTTAATATGAAAAAATTGTTCTTTTGCAAATGTAAAAGACCTTTCAAAACAAGAGTGAAATAAATACGCCTCAGGCTGAAGGAAATGTAAATTCATGTCTGTACAGTACAGCTCAAACAAATTGCATGAAGAATTTGACGCAGGAGAATTAAGTTCAACACTCTTCAACAATAACAAAAATTGAACACAAATGTGTCATTTTTGCTTAGAATGATTGAATTGGATTATCGAAGGTCAGTAGCAAAGACTTAAAATGGGTTAATAAAATGGGATTAAATACATGAATTATATTTTTCTTATTTAACATATTTAGTTATTGCAGGTTTGTATAATATTTATATAATATATTACAAGTTTTTATTGATTTTGAGGAATACTGAATCTGTTTTTGTGCAGGTAAGATTGGTAAATACATGTTCATATTTAGTCGACCAAATCTTAGATTGTCTGATTCGGTCTGATATCCTACAACAGTAACATCACAGCGCACACAACGACCCTGCATTTACTCACGATTTCTCTCAACGAGAGCTGTCAGTTAAGACATGGGAAACAAAGTAACTGGATTTACTTATTTGAAAAAGTAATCCAGATATTTCCTTCTAAATTAAAAAAGTAATGCGTTACTTTACTAGTTACTTAAAAAAGTAATCTGATTATGTAACTCGTGTTACTTGTAATGCGTTCTCCCCAACCCTGATTACAGCCACTACTATGTCTCTGAACTAGTACATATAAACAACAACAACAAAAAGTATGTTGAAAGGCGGACATGGTTACAGTGTTTAATAAGGTCACAGAAGATGTAAATGTAAACTTTAGAGGGCACCCTATGCAAATCTACTTCTCCTCGTCCTCTTTAAAAAGCTTCCACTCTATTCATCTCCAGACACAAAACTTGTTTGTGACTTTGATGCATCAGCTTGCTCTTTTCATAACATGACAATGGATATTGTGCCTAAACTGGGTTTTGTCTTCATGTTTGCTCTCACAGAATGTAAGAGACTCCTGAAAACCTGTTGTGACAATCAGACTTATTAATGTGCACTGTTGTAAATGTTTATGTTGAACTGTTTGTTTTTCAGTCTGTTGGTGTCAAACACTGACTGAGTCTGAGTCAGTGGTCATTAAACCTGGAGGATATCACAGACTCACCTGTACAGCATCTGGATTTAGTGGTGACCCAAACTTAGCTTGGATCAGACAGACTGTGTTAAATAACACAAATGTATCTAATTCCATTTTATTAACC
>NW_015509474.1:0-2263 GCF_001515645.1 Sinocyclocheilus grahami | reverse complement strand
TTGTTCCATGTTTTTCAGCTGTTAGTGGTCAGTCTTTGACCTCCTGTGTTTCCTGTGTCTTTGATTCTGTGGTGAAAAAGCCTGGAGAATCAGTGACTCTGTCCTGCACTGTGTCTGGATTCTCAATGAGCAGCTACTGGATGCACTGGATCCGTCAGAAACCAGGGAAAGCACTGGAGTGGATTGGGCGTATTGATGGTGGCACTGGTACTGGTTTTGCTCAGTCTCTACAGGGCCAGTTCTCCATCACAAAAGACACCAGCAAAAGCATGCTGTATTTAGAGCTGAAAAGCCTGAAGACTGAAGACACAGCTGTTTATTACTGTGCACGAGAGTCACAGTTACACACAAGACTGCAGCACTGAACAAAAACTATTCATGCATCACATCACAAAAGCAGTTCTACTGCAAATATCCCCAAAATATAAAATATTACTTGTTTTTAGATGTTATTCAACACACTTAAGCAATTCTTTGGTAGCATTTTAAAATAATGGTCCATAGTTAACAGGTAACTATGCAGAAAGAAGTGCAGGACAAATGAGTAGTAGTACAGAAACACTTCAGCTACTATTAATTACTCTGGAAACAAGAATAACTAATCATTAAGTAATAACAAATTTAGGTTTTAGACTGAGTTGTTATTCTTATTAGATAATCAATCATTACTGAATTAGATTAAACTCATTAAGAAATAATTCATAACTACGACAAATTATAAAGAATTACCAGTTAATTACTAACCAATTTATTAACATGTGTGAGACACAAGCAATTTTCTATTTTACTGTGAACATATAATATGTGATTTAAAATTAAATATATAAAATAAATATATAAATACGTAAAATAAAAGTGACAGTAATAAAATGGATCTCACATATTTCTGCTCCGAGTGGCAGCAGCAAATATTACTCTAAAACTGTTGAAGGACGATTCACCATCTCCAGAGACAACAGTAAAATGCAGGTGTATCTGCACACGACAAATCTGCAGACTGAAGACACTGCCGTTTATTACTGTGCCCGAAAAACACAGTAACACAAGAGGCTTCTGTGCAGTACATAAACTCAATGCGCTTTGGAGAAACCATACACTGTTCATGCCAGACATGATCAAAAACTGTTCAGATGGTGATCTAAAACACTAGCCCATCTCTCATTCTTCAACATCAACATTAAAGCATGTAGAAATACTCAACCATCTCATCACAGTTCATCCCAAAACATGTTACTCCAGCTATGAATAAAGGAAACTCTGTATACCTTTGTGTGTGAAACATGTATATATACTATATATTTTAAGGAACAATATGTATGTTTTGTATGATTTGAGAAAACTGGATTTGGATTCAATAAAAACATATGCAATTAACTGGTAATCATCTATCATAGCCTAGTGAATAAGAAGTAACAAACAATGCATTTAAAGGCAGACATGGTTACAGAGGTTAATAAGGGCACAGAAACGCAAATGTACCTTTAGAGGGCACCCTATGCAAACCTACTTCTATTTGTCTTCCTCAAAAGTCTCCACGCTATTCATCTCGACACAAAACTTGTTTTGCTTGCTCTTTTCATAACATGACAATGGATAGTGTCTAAACTGGGTTTTGTCTTCATGTTTTTGTAACGGGGGTATTTAGCCCGTTGTGTAGGGGAAATGGATTACGGCTGCCCTGGAAGTTTGGACAACGAAAGGATCTTGGTCCCCGCTCCCCAAACTTTTTAGTCTCGTTACACACTAACCTGTGTATGTGGTTTCTTACCTTATTGTGTTGGAACACTACTGATTGACAAGGGTAGGCTTCAGGTATGGTAACATTACACGGTGGCTTCCTGAAGTGAAATTGCATACATGAAAGTACAGTGTGATATGCTCCTCCCTCCCCAGATCTAATAAAGTAAGTGAGACTCCCCCACTCCCTGACAGCTCTCAACAGAAAGGTACACTACATAAGTGCACTAGAACAAAACTAAAAAAACTCCTTTCTGCTATGAACTGCGGTTCACTGTACACACTTTCACTTAGTGCTGTCGTCCTCTATTCGACTTAAGCCTCGATAATCTTCCGTTGAAGCAACTTTATCGAACGAGCTTCTCGATCACAACACTGCACTCACTTCTGTGTGTGACACACTCATACACCGCGCTCTTCTTCGTCTCTCCCTGCTGCACTTGCAGCACGCGCAATAAGCGGACCACTCGCCAAAATAAACGTATCCCAAAGATAATCTCTTTTCAAAATAATATACCCGTTACAT
>NW_015509473.1:11184-13660 GCF_001515645.1 Sinocyclocheilus grahami | reverse complement strand
CAATATGACAGGGTTTTGAAAGTCAATAGTTAGACTGCACTAAGACATTAAACATGGACAAGATGTAAATGGTTGTATTACCGATACTGTGAACTGTGACTATAGTTGAGCCTGACTGGTCACGTGCCATTGGTTTCCACTGACCCTCACAATCAAGCTGGTACTGCTCAACTCTGCACTGGTATCTTCCACTATCAGCTATATCAGAGTTCAATACTGCCAGATGGAAAGTATTAGAAGTAGGTCTAGAGAAGCGTAACCTGTCCTGATTCTCTGTATGGTACTGTAGACGACCATCATAAGAGTAGGACAATAATGGTATCCCGCTAGTTGACTCTGGTCTATTAAATACCCATCTGAGACTGTAGTGATGAGTAGGGTCCTCTTTTCCTACATCCAGGGAGCATTCAATATCAAACTGCTCTCCTTCCTTGATGAAAAGATGCTTGCCATTCTTGTCCATGGCAAAGCTGACATTTTTTTGCCTTTCCTCTGTGTCCTCATGGACAGATATCTTCCCAGACATGTCTTCACCTATCTTTCTCCACTTGTTTGCAGCTGTCTGAATCCATTCAACAACCTGACAGTGGTAAAGGCCAGTATCACTGGGGTTGATGTTTGGCACTGTCAGCTTATAGTGCATGGCACTTGGGTGTCCAAACACCAGATCTTTATTATCGATTGCACTGTGTAAGGTACCATCACGGCTGGCATTGAAGATGATGACAAGTCCTTCATTTCTCTGATCCCTGGACCAAGTCACCTCAAACACAGATGCATCACTGGACCGTGATTCAATGACACAGTCAATGGTGAACCCCGCTTGTAGATTGCTAATGTTCAGGCTTTGTTCCTCCTTTTGAACGTGCAGATTGTTCTCTAATTTAATAGAAAAATCTGCATTAATGTTCTGCTCAATTTTCTGATGATATTAGAATTCTAAATTGAAATTTAGAGTACTCACCTATAAGCTGAACAGTAACATTGTTAAAACCTGACTTGTCGCCTGCCTTAGGTGACCATTGGCCTTTACAGTCCAGCTGGTACTGTTGAACTTGACAGTAGTAGCACCCCCTGTCTTCCTGGATGGATCTATGGATAGTCAAGTGAAAGACACCCACTTCTGGGGTGGAGAAGTGGAGTCGTCCCTCAAGCTCTGAGTCAAAGCTGTTGTAGTTCAGACGGCCATCATGGCTATAGGTCAGAAGTGCCACACTGGAGGACTCATATTGGTTAAACATCCAGGTAAGAGAGTAACGAAGAGTGGAATCAGACCCAATATCCTCCACTGAGCATTTCAACATTAGCTGCTTTCCCTCTTCAACCTTCAGCTGAGTGTTAGCTTTATTCATTTTGAAATCACTGGCTGAAACCAATAAGTACAGTATCAGTATGAAATTATTGAATTTATTTATTATTTATAAAATTTTATATTTTTAGTGGCATAAAATCTAAAATATCTAGGCGGTAACAACTGTCCTGAATCTGTTCTGAAACTGTCCCAACACACTTTCAAGTCAGTTCGTAACTAGTTTATGTTTTGGTGGTATTTGGTGGCTAATTTGTATGAATTTGTATGGTCTCATTTGTATATTTTCATACATTATGCGAGAGATGGGGTTAGGGGTGGACTTTCATTATTTATTTTTTTTAAAACAAATGTTTCCATACAAATTACATTGTATGTATTCATACAAAATTACCACCTCATAAAACTTTAGGTTATGTTTTCTCATGAGATCGGGTTGGCTGAATCTCATGTTTCATTAAAAAGGTATCTTTTATTGTTTTGTTTTGTTTTTTTTCCTAGAAAATGGCAGTGAAGTTTTGTTTAAATATAAGAAATATTCTATTAGAAATACCCCCCCCACCCCAGGACCCTTAATAATCAATTAAACTTATTTGTGTGTAGAGCACAGTTCAGTGGGGAAAAAAAATTAAATGAAGTAAATGTGTTTTTACCTTTCTCTTTGACAACCAGCTCTTTGGAAACAGACATTTTCTTTAGGGAATACCAGTCACCAAGAGGATCCTGAAGCCACTCTTCCACCTCACAATGATATTGCCCACTGTCAGATGTTCTGACCTGTTGAATAATCAGCTGGAAGTCCTGTTTCTGTCTTATTTCCATACGGATCCTCTGGTCCATCTCTAGGCCGGCTGCAGGGCCAAACTTGACAACAGCATCTAGGTCCATAGTTAACAGCATCTGGGACCCAAACATCCATGTTATCGTGAAACGAGAGGTATCTGTGGTTGTCCTCGTGACTGAGCATTCAAGCTTAGCATCAGTGTTGACAGTGGTTTCCAGACGAGAAGTGGGTGAGTACAGGCTCATCTTGCTGACTGTATTAAACATTACAAAGTAAGGAAAAAAGAGAGATAGGGATATTAAACAGCTGAACCTACAATTATCTAAATGCTTTATTTTAAAAAAGGTTCTAAATGTGCAAAGACAACATAGTGGCAAAAATGC
>NW_015509473.1:9691-10843 GCF_001515645.1 Sinocyclocheilus grahami | reverse complement strand
ATGTAGTTGCAAAGTTACTTATAGTTAGTAGAATGTCTAAAGTGGGCTATCAAAATAAAGTGTAACCCACCTTATTTATGACACATACTACTGTATATATTACAGGCAAGAACATGCACTAGAACACGCAAATGTTTCATGTTAAGAATTTTTCCATTTTGTTTGTTGCGTTCATATTCTGTGCTCATCTGCTTGCCTGTATAGAATAAGGATCATAAAGTACTTTAAGGCAGGTTAAGCATTTTTCATCCTAAGCGCTTTAGAATGACTCCTCTTTTTAGTGGCTGAAAAACTCTGTCTGGTTCTGTATATGGGTAGAACTTGCAGTTTGTTCACATATAATTGTTTTCTTCTCTAGAGTGGTGAAATAGTCCAAATGTTGCTGGACAGATGGAAAATTGAGAGGCCTGTACTGCAGTTCAGTGGATGTTTTGCCCTCCAGGTCTCCACACCAGTCACATGACTGAAAATATTGTTAATTTACTCAATACATATTTGTGTAATTACACTGTAACAAGGATATATTCAAAATAAAATGTGACCAAGTTGGAATACGGGTTGGAATAGGGAAAGGGGATTTATAGTAAGTTTAGGTTTGTAGTATGGTCAAAATTGTGATTACATGTGTAATTATATGGTTTTCCTTTATAATTACAATGTAACAACTATGTACATATTCGTTAAAGACACATAGTGTGTGTCCAAACTCTCTTAGATTTGAGCTTCTTTAGATTACAGCTCTGTTCACTCAGGACATTCACTCAACCAATTGTATGAGGTGCATCCTGGGATTCTTTTAAACAGTATTCTTTTAAACAGGAATTATGCTGTACACTTGTTGGCTGTTTCACCATGCAGTTCAACCAAACATAAAAACGGGAAAGAAATTCATATGAAAGCACAATTTATATTTGTCTTCAAAACTAATTGCAAGCATTTCAGCATAGGAATATGCCTTAAGATATAAAATATATGATTATAAAGACGGTATGAAGTATGTCCACATTTTTGATGTAGAATGAACCTTACATACATTATTTTTTTGAATTAGTAGCTGTATTTACCAGGTTTGTGTACAATCACAGCTAACGGGTTGGAGATTATCTTGGCTTTCTGTACATCCTTTTGATAGGCATCAACTTGACACTGGTA
>NW_015509473.1:4801-6306 GCF_001515645.1 Sinocyclocheilus grahami | reverse complement strand
GACGATAGTTTTCTCAAAATAAGTAAAATGCTCATGAAGTGACTCTTCTGTGAGCAGTTCTAGAGATTATGTTTTTGTGTTCATGTACTCATATATTGAGGCGGCAGAGGCTGCAAACACTGTGAGCTTCAGTAGGCCTATGTGTAGTAAATGAAACCGCATGTCTGCGCTATTAATTTCCACGAGGGGTGGACTGGGGGAAAAAATTCAGGCCAGGAAATCTCACACTCGTACACCCACAACAAATTCTGAAACATGGACAACCCTATTTTTTTGTATGAACCTCACATAAAAAAGGTTTCAATTCTTTGGTTGGGGACATAATTAAAAGTTCTCTCATGAACTGCACCTTCACTTCCATTTTTCTTTTCAGTCTCTTTATTTTTGCCCTGATATCTGTCTCTCTCATGACTTTAATACTCAAGATTTAACAAAACTATACTTTCTAAATTGCCTACATGTCAAAATTAGTACATCACTACAATATCTTTATAGAAAAATCCTAATAATGAACATGAGTCATGTTTTTCCCTTACAAAAATTAACCATGTGGTTTTTTTTTGCAAATGGATTACCATTTGTATTTATTTTTACTACAAATGCCATGGTTAAACTATGGTTAGTGTAGCAAAAACCATGGTTAATTTGTGGTTACGATGGTTTAACAATAGTATCCATTGTCTTTGGATTATTGATTACTCTGACCATTTGGCGGAGGCGCGGAGAGCGCACGAGTCGAAGCATTGCCAGTCACGACTCACGACTCCCGACTAACCGATTCATGATTTATTAGAGATTTAATTATCGAACAGTCCGTGCCTGATTTCCACAGACACGCAGAACGTGTAGGATTTATATATTGTCTTTTTGCGGCTTAATATTCACAGACACTAGTCCATATCACGTTTTGATTCAAGTGTACTGACCTACTTTTGATTTATTCATCCAAAATGTGGCCTATTCCGTCCGCGTTAGGCTATAAGACTCCTGTTTTTATGACTGGAATCTACGAACCAGTCTGTAATTTTACGCATCGCGGAAATTATAGGGCCGTACGTCTCAGAGTAGTCAATGCAATTTGGGAAAGAAATCAATTAAATCTGTATGTGGATGTGTGTAAATATTCAAATGTAATCCCCTTTGTAATTGTTAACATTTTCATAAGTAACTGTAATTTAATTACACATTTTTTCTTAGTAACTGTAACTGATTACAGTTACATTTATTTTGTAATTACATTCCGTAACGCCGTTACATGTAACTAGTTACTCCCCAACACTGAATATAGCTTATAGCCAATCACCTTATTTTGGGATACATGGGGAATGTGAATGGGTGTTAAAGGATGGATTTCTCTTTCAATAATCTCAAAATGCCAGATAATCTCGTTAAACCCTCAAACCCAAACCTTCAAAATAAATAAATATCTTACCATTGAGCTTTGTTTCTGCAGCATAATTTCCGTAATATGCACCACCTGTGTGTAGGGTCTCACAGAGCAAATC
>NW_015509473.1:0-2091 GCF_001515645.1 Sinocyclocheilus grahami | reverse complement strand
CCTACACAGTTTATTCCATATTGTTGTTTTTAATGACATTTTTTTTACAGGAGATCTGACACCAGTCAACTGTGCACAATTTCAAGATCATTTCAATCATCTGGAAGAGAGGCACGTGTTTTTGTGCACTCTGATGCACTTTTGAGAAATGATCTTAGAACAAATTTAGGACGGTTTATACGCAACATTTGATAAATGAGGCCCCTAAAGTCAAAGTGGAATATGTCAAATACCAATCTAAGAGCTCCACGGTAGAGAAGTTCACAGGCACAGAAAGTGAAAAAAGCAGTAGTGAAACAAACTTGAAATACATTCGTCTACTTGTGCCAAAAAAGATTGATTGGTCTTACTTCAGACACTAGATAAAGCTGATATTTCATTCACTATAAATAAAAGAGTAAGGGACGGCATCTGCTTGTCTGTGGTTATTTGAAATTGTAAAATAATTTTAAAATACTTCTGCGAAAGCAATTTATGCTTAAGACTGTCTGCCAAATGGTGGGAAAACATGCTGCCTCAACCATTTTAAGCAGAGACCGAAAAGCTCTCCACTCTACACTGAATGTCAAAAACCCACCACTAATGTTCTCTGTCATTTCAGCTCACACAGGAAAGAATTCAAAGCTTTCAAATCTAAGATTTTATACTGTGTTGTTCACAACTATTCTAAATGATGTGGTTACACTTTGATATAGGAATGTAGGAAATCATATCTTTACAAAAAAGTATGAAATCATCACGTCTCTCCCTGTAGACTTGTGTGTGCTTCATGAGAAACAGAAACTGCTGTGGGTTGAGCTACAGAGGAAGAGCATACTTTTGTGTGGCCCAAAGCCCTCTGTTTGACCACAATGTAAATGTGAATATAATTACAGCAACGGAAGGAAATGCTGATAAGAAAACAAGCTGCAGTGTAAATCCACACTGTGCTTACCTCAGCCATTAAACTAACATTTTCCATATTAAGCCTACTATTATTCAAGTGTCATTACACATGAGATGGGCACTGACTGATGCATTGAAGGAATCACTTTCTCTTATGTGTTATTTTTAGGATGCCCTCTCCTGGCTCAAACCAGTAAACACTACTAAACTGATTAAAGATAACCAATGTTCAGAATAAATTAATGAATATATTTATATATTCACATTCATAAATTCTTTGGTTTCTCTACTGCCACGGTTTTCTTCAAATCTCACCATAGATTTTCAATGGGCTTTAAATCCAGAAATTGAATGGGCCACTCAAGAACGTTCCAGGCAGGAAACCCAAACCAGATTTGGCTGGATCATTGTCCTGCAAAAAGTCTAATGATCATCGTCTCTTTACTTCATTAAATATTCATCTAGAACTTTCTGAGGCCTATCCGAATTCTAGTAACAAAGTGCAAATACGTTGTTACTGTGACTAAGCAGGCTATAGATTTTGGACATTTCTACTTTACTTAGGTAATAAATGTTTCACACAAATTTTAAAGACAAAATATACTTTTACAACAATAAAATTTCTCCAGATTCTTTTGTTACATTTTAGATTTGGAGTTAGCAACGCCTCGGGGGAAACTGGAAGTAAGACGCTAGGTAAGCAGGGGGCCCCCTAGATCAAAAACAAACATTTTTATAGCGGTTTCCTAAGATAACTACACACTTCACACGTCACATTATACATGCCACTTACAACAAAGTTCCAAAAAGTACTATGGTGTTGGGGAAAGTTACTTTTAAAAGTAATGCATTACAATATTGCGTTACTCCATTAAAAAAGTAACTAATTACGGTACTTAGTTACTTTTTATGGAAAGTAATGCGTTACGTTACTTTTTAAATCTGGACAGGGCTTGCTTGTTTGTTTTTAAAATAAAAAAGTTCTATTTTTGGCAAATATATAAAAGCCTTTTCACACCAAAAGTGAAATGAATAAGCCTCGGGCTGAAGGGAAAGTAAAGTTACGTCCGTACAGTAGAATGCAGAAGACGACATTTCAACACACTTCAGCAATAAAAAAAAGACACAAATGTTGTCTAGAGTAATTTTTGCTTATTAGTGTGAACTGGATCATCGAAGGTCAGAAGCAAAGACACTGGTTAATAG
>NW_015509472.1:13537-15064 GCF_001515645.1 Sinocyclocheilus grahami | reverse complement strand
GTTTTTAAAAATAAATAAGGGCTAAAGAAGCAACATTTGTAATATTACTGTTTTGAGATATGTTACTGAAACGTTATCCAGACAAACAGTTACTGTAAACAGCAGACTACATCTTAAAAATACAGGTTCTTTAATGCTATTGTCGGTTCCATGAAGAAACTTTAACACCCATGGAACTTTCCATTGCACAAAAGGTTCTTTATAGTGGAAAAATATTATAAAATATTCTTCACACTAAGAAAAAAATGTTTATTTAAAAAAATTATTCACAGAAAGGTTCTTTGGGAATCCCAAAATAATTATTCTAAGGCATCGCTGCAAGAATCCCCTTTTGTATCTTGTCTTAAAGCGACTTTGGCAGTACTTGGTTCAAAACATTTGAGAACTACTGTTCTACCTCATATTTACTTCTTATTTACTTCTACTACAACTATGATTATATAAATAAGCTATATAGACCAAGAGTAAAATAAAATAAATAAATAGATAAATAAATAAATAAAAACATAACAATGGTTTCTTGTAATATCACACAAATGAATGAAGCCCAACAGAGAAACCAGCTCTCATGCCAACATAATAAACAATTTGCTTTGCTCAGTGTTCACAGGAAGTCCCTCTATTACCTGGTTACCTGGAACCCCTGTGTTCTGACCCATATGGAGCCCTTCAAACATGCAGCCACAACAGACTTTAAGCAAAAGATCCGCAACCACTCAAAAACCCAGCCATCTCCTGTCATCTACCAAAACCATTCCACTTCATTTTTCATGTGAATATTATTATTTTTTGCCTATGATATCTGAAGATCTGTACGTTATGGGCGGCTGGACTTTTTCCAAGGTATGACATCATCAGGGGTTTGACTCAGACGCAACACTCCCCAAACCCCGGAGAACATCAGCTTCCATACAGCAACGTGCTGAGATATTAATGAGCTTATAGTTTAACTGATTATGTGAGAGCTAATCCGCTGTTTACAAACAGCAGCAGATGGGATTTTACAGGTGAGAAGCTAAACAAACTGGCGTGACGGTTATTGTAAACGGTCCTTTTTTTTATTCAAATGTTGCAATTGAAATTAAACCTGCCTCTCGGGTTTATTCTAAAACAAAGCAAAAAAATTATTCTAGGAAGCCAGGGCTTTTAGGATTTTATGAACTAATAAAGGAAAGGTAAAGGTAAAGGCAGCTAACTCACCCCTCTCACACGTGCGAGACCAGTAACCAGTGCCTGTGCAGTCGCAGATAAAGCGATTCCAACCTTCTTTGCACACGCCTTTGTTCTTGCACGGATAGCTGTCGCACTGTTTGCCTGGCATCTTGTTGCAGGAAGGTTTGATACCTGCACCGTTCTGGGCCTCAGCGATTTGCCTGATGTCCTTACTGCGACCGTCAATGAACAGGTCCCGAATGCAGCCCACATAGCCATAGTATAGCATGGCAGTCCATAATTCAGTGGGAAGGATAAGGCCAGCCCGGCTATCGGGGAGGCCGCCCAGGTACATGTCCCCCTCCAGGTCCAGGA
>NW_015509472.1:1841-6445 GCF_001515645.1 Sinocyclocheilus grahami | reverse complement strand
TAGCATGATGGTAGAGCATGTATAGACTGTTTTCTTAAAATAAACGATATTATATCAACTGGAAATTTTGAGATTTACACACACAGACAATATATAGAAATCAAATATATATTTTTAAATAAATACACTACCATTCAAACGCCTGGGTTCAGTACGATTTAAGGCTGCACGATTATGACAAAAATCATAATTGTCGATTATTCCGTTGAAATTGTAATTGCGATTTTTAATTACGATTATCACAATTTACATTGAACGATGTTTATACCATTGTTTGAAGGAACTGCATGCCATATTTTTATATGAAAATAAACAAGCTGAAAACACTCAAAGAGAAAAAACTTTTATTGCTTTTCTATAGCATTAAGGCTCAAATGTCAACTGTACATTGGATTGGTTTCTTCTTTAAATAATAAAAAAAGTAAAAACATGCATGGTATTATAATGTTATACTAACAAAAATTAAAACAATGGAAAAACCCTTAAGATAACCTGTAGAAAGAAAAAAACACATCTTAAGCACTTAGAATAACATAAGTGGACTTTGAACGATTAATTGCCGCTTTGAACGATTACGTAATTGTGGCATCTGTAATTGTAATCGCGATTAGAAATGCAATTAATTGTGCAGCCCTAGTACGATTTTTAAAAATATTTTTGAAGGAAGACTTTTATGCTCACCAAAGCTGCATTTATTTTACTAAAAATACAGTAAAAAATAGTAATATTGAAAAATATCATAATTTAAAATAAAAATTTTCTATTTGAATATATTTTAAAATGTGTAATTTATTTATATGACGGTAAAGCTGAATTTTCAGCAGCCAAGTTGTTACATTATGCTGTACATCAAGTAGAACACATTGGAACATCAGATAATCTCTGAATAGAGGATTCTGGGAATGGAGAAAGAGAAAGAGAGAAAGACATCGTATGCTACATACAGAATCCTCGCAAGCATCTCATAGTCCCAAATATGACCTTGAGGACTTCAACATGACTGAAAACTGCCAGACATTGATTAGACGATGATTGCTGTTATTTGTAACATTATCATTTCTATTTATCCTGTCTGGTGCATTTTTCATCACCTAAATCAAGTTTCATCTCGCAAATTGTCCACAACACCAGGGGCAGCCTTAGTGTCTGACACAAATTGATACTCTGCAATTTGGTCCGTTCTATGGCATTGTCATTTTGATGCGTTTAGGCGGCCCATGAAATGTCAGCTGGTTAATTCAGCTGATGAGCCACTCAGAGCTGTGAAATATACGCACCCTACCCCGAGTCTTGATTCTGAGCATGCAAATCATATTTCAGTTGTCCAAACTGTTAAATATTTTTGCTGAAATATTCTTTAATTGCATTAATTGAATTTTGGACTGAGACATAATCTATAGATAGACATGAGAAGACTCCAAGGATCTGTCTGTGTGGAGCTATCTCAGCTTTATGGATTCGGCTGTGAGGGAACGTAAGGATTGACTGGTTCTTACGTAAGTCTTTGTTGTACAGCTAAGCTATTTACAACCAGAGAGGCCATATGTTCTTCCCAAAGCTTTTGAGAAAAAAAAAGAAAAAAAAAGAAAACGTTTGATAAAAACCTACGGCATAATAAACCTTATAATTATAAGGCAGCATTGTACGCTTCATGTCTAAGCCAATCCCAGAATGCACTGCACATATAATACACACAAACTGATAAAAAAAACAAAACAACTAGAGGTCAACTGATGTATCGTTTTGCTGATTAATCGGCACCAATAGTTGATTGCTGCCAATAGTTTTTCCAGGTTGTGTCTGTTGCAGTCATTATACAGTACGAGAGCGGCCCACTAGAGGTGGAATCACTGACGCCACGTGCTGTTTGTTTTGACTCGTGACACTGCGCGCTGCACAGAGCGGGACACTTCAGACGCGCGGATTAAAAATGTCGACAACTAAACGGTGTGTACACATTATTCCGTAGTCAGGGCTCGACAGTGCGACCATTTCAGTCGCATTTGCGACTGAAAACTACTGCGTGCGACTATGAAATTTATTTTAGGAGCACCAGTGCGACTGACCCGATCATCATCATACTTGTGATTGCGCTCAGGGAAGCTTCAAAGCTTTCTACGTGTTTTTGCAGCGT
This sequence comes from Sinocyclocheilus grahami, assembly GCF_001515645.1. Classification (NCBI taxonomy): domain Eukaryota; kingdom Metazoa; phylum Chordata; class Actinopteri; order Cypriniformes; family Cyprinidae; genus Sinocyclocheilus; species Sinocyclocheilus grahami. The sequence goes on along the minus strand of NW_015509472.1, from coordinate 4,311 downwards.
CGAGTAATGTATCACAGACATATCTCACCAATCCTTCATAAGCAAACGAGAGCTTCGTTGATTATAAATGTGAGCTCGCGATGAACTAAGATGATGAGTGACAGCTTTGAATGATTTTTAAGGGAGTTTGTAAATGTGATAACTGATTTAATACAATACAATTCAATAAACAAGAAGTTAATTTTAAGTTACTTACATTGTCTGACTATAACACTATTGTCTGATTTTGCTCTATTTCGTTGTATTTCGAAATATTTCGAAAATAGTTTAAAAACAAAGTCACAGCTCAGCCGCTGCGCATCTCCATTCAAACACAGCGGTGTTTCGTTTATGAACGAACAGTTTTTTTAAACGAATCTAGTGAGTCAGTGATTCATGATTACCCATTCATAAAGACAGTCACTCTTGAATGAATCAGCCGTTCGAATGAATCAATTGAATGAATGATTCAGTGATAAAAATCAGTGACTTGCCGCCACCTGCTTTATCTTTTCAGTTATTTAAATCATTTAATATTTCTATATTCAAAATTTTATATTTAAAACATTAATATCATCATGGATTTATGGATTTAATTGCACTCATTCCACTTCTGAACCTCATTAAATGTCTGAAAGTACATCAAACAACACTTTTGTGTTCTTCTGTGCCACCTCTACAAATTATTTTTGTTAATACTGATTTCATTTGATTTTTAACTTGTTTCTTATTCTACTCTTATTCTGTTGTTAAGCTTATAAAATATAATTTAAGAATTTGACAAAAGATGACATACTTTTAATAAAGTTAGAGGAGTCAAATATTACCTCGTAATGGGAAGGCTACTTTTTGATAACATTTTGGATTATTGATTAGAAGGTGCTCCTAAAATTTTGAACGTGCTCCTAAATTTTTTAAGTTAGGAGCACAAGTGCTCCTAAAAAGAAAAGTAAGCGTCGAGCCCTGGTAGTGCATGTTTTCATATCATTACTAAGTAATTAATTTGTTGACTAGATGCTGCATTAGCGGAGAAAGAACAGCAGAATGTTTGCTATCAAGGCTGAGAGAACGCGAACATTAGCAGCACCTCAAATGATTAAAACATTGTGATCAATACACGCAAGTCTGATCCAAATCCTTAATGTCACGACTGTTACCATCTATTTGCATTAGTTTATATCCAGCTGGCCACATTAATGCATTTGTTAGCCAGCGAAGTTGCAGATTTAAAGCTGTGACGTGAGAAAGCACATAGATATGTTCATACGTATCCTGACGGGAACTCGAAAGCGTGAGCATATTACCCCTGTCCTTCAGTCTTTACATTGGTTACCTATGCGTTACAGGATTAATTTTAAATTGCTCTTATTGGTTTTGAAGTCTTTAAAATGTTTAGCACCCTCATACCGCTCTGATCTGTTGATAAGACCACCAACCTGCAAGAGTGCTTAGGTCTGCCAATCTAAGGCTCTTAGTGGTTCCCAGAACCAGACTCAAGTCTAGGGCTGATTGAGCATTCGCCGTAGCCGCTCCGAGACTTTGGAATAGTCTACCGATGGAAATCAGAACAGCCCCTACACTATCCATTTTTAAATCTAGGTTAAAATAATTTTTATTTGATCTTGCATTTGTTTTGACTTGGGTCTTGGAAGTTTTATTTGTGACCTTGTCCTTGTCTTCTTTCTGTTAATGGTTATTTATTTTGTACAGCACATTGGTCAACGTTGTGTTTAGTTGTGCTTTATAAATAAATTGAAATTTAATTGAAATACGGCTGAAAGAAATCCTACCATGCCACAGAGCGGCACTCACACAGTTTTCTAATAAATTACATTATATTTGTCCCAAATTGTTGTTAATATACATGACTTCACCCTAGGCTGTAAAATTGTATATTGTGCATTTTTCAGTGAAACATTTGTCTTTCTGTGGCTCTAATAAAGTCTGTATGCTTCACATACATTTTGCTGTTTTTCTAAACACCGGCACTGTGCTTTTTGCCGGGTGTGTGACTAACATATTTTGTTATTTAGATTAGATAACCATCGCATGTTCTAGAATAGTATCAATTAAAGTGTGACAGTATACAATACCCATACATATGTAATTTCAAAGCTATGGCCTTTTTGTAGATATTTAAAGATGGCCATGTGTTAATCTCAACATCTACGAATACATTTTTACATTTTGAAGTTGCTTCTGTTAACATTAGATAATGAACTATGAACTAAATATAATGATCAATATATAGGCTAATTAATATTAAATATTGATACTTTTATTCATGTACAGAGTATGGTTCAGCACTGTTTTTAATAGTTTTTTTTAATAGTAAAGCACTATTTTAGTTTTCGTTCAGTATCCATTTTGAAAACCATTGGTTGATTAATTGGTATCGGTCAGTGTGGACCAACCTAGATATCGGTATCGGTAAAATCCACTATCGGCCGACCTCTAAAAAAAACACATAAGATGACAGTATAAATATAGT
>NW_015509472.1:428-783 GCF_001515645.1 Sinocyclocheilus grahami | reverse complement strand
GCCTTCTCTCTGCCTGTGCTGGGCCTGTAGTGACACCCGCATTCATCATCCACAGCTGTCTGCTTCTACTATAAATCTCTGCCTACAGTGCCTACCCACCACTCTCAAGGAATTAATAGCCCCCAGGTCAAACTAGAAAAAACTTGGAAATGAGTATAGAATATTCACTAGTCAAGCATGCCAGGTGGCCCTTTGTGGATGTTTTGCATGGGAGCTCAGGGCAATGAGGTGCAGAAGGGTCTAGATGGCCTGGTTGGACATGGCATAACAGGTCATGGCTTGCGCAGCCAAACGTTTGACTATCGGCATAATGGCATCTGGTCTGGTTTGCAGCTTATTTAACTTATTCTTTCAG
>NW_015509472.1:0-418 GCF_001515645.1 Sinocyclocheilus grahami | reverse complement strand
TATTTTATTATTAAAGTTTCTTTGAATGTTTGCCGGTTCCCGCCTTCTTCTTCCCGACCTATAAACGTTTGTTGCACTCAGCTTACTAGGTTTTGGAACAGAGTTCATGTGTCATCTGCAGAGTCAATTCAACATATTTTATTATTGTGCACCTGTGTGTCAATTCTGCTGATGAAATATTGAAAATATGTCTTTCCACAAATCTCCAGTGGATTGAAAGTCCGTCTACTCTCACTGACTGCTATGAGCATGAGATAAGCAAAGGCATATTTGCTTGAATTTGAAGCTAAGGTTCTGTTGTAGTGTCCATGCTGTTGAGCTGAGAACTGGAAGAGCGGCTATGCACATTCTCAGGGTCCTCCCCATGCCCGCAGCCTTCTCTCTGCCTGTGCTGGGCCTGTAGTGACACCCGCATTCA
>NW_015509471.1:12213-13272 GCF_001515645.1 Sinocyclocheilus grahami | reverse complement strand
TGCGTTATGGTAGTACCATGGTATTTTCTTAAATACCATGGTACTTGAGTATGTTAATTACAGTACTATGATATTGCCCTCCAATGCAACCACTGTACCTTGGTAGTGCCAGTTATTGTGCATGTTATTGTGATTTATTCAATCTCAGAGAATTAGAAAAGTGTTAGAATAAGCTGTTTTAATTCAAATGTCCAGATAAGGTATTCAGATAAGTATAAGTTCCTCTGCTTTATAATCCATGCATGCAGTCAGGATGGAAGAATCTGGATCTGTGCAGAAGAGACTGGGCTTTTGTTCTGGCCACCGCATGATGCACGCAGATGTTGCTGTTTTTATGCTTCTCAGAGATGTTTGTTTTACTGTATTCTGTTATTGGCTTTCATTACATAAGTTGTTTGTATTGTTGCACCATGTAGCCGTCTGCTCTAAGATGCAGCTCAATAGCATTAGATCAGACACAGCAGGAATCACACACTCTTCCTGTTCTAATGGGTGTATGCACTGTTTTTTCAGACGTTGTTGTGTTCCCCCCAGCTGGGACAAGTTTATTCTTTGTGTCGCACAACTTTTCCCGGAATCTTAAGAATTTTGCCCTTGAGGCACTGCCAGCTGTATTCTATGAAACCTGCCGTGCAGCTCTTAAGTTTGGCAGACACGTATCAGTGCAGACACATTCGCAGGGTGTCAGAGAGGCTTTGAGTTCATCGGGAAAAGGCCACAGCTGAAGTTGTCTGATATGGGTTTTATACTAGCAGTAAAAAGTTTGTACTGAATGTTTTCCACACCAAATTATAATAACTGCTGTGAATCACTAGAACTATGGAAGAACAGTGTTTAGTATGAGGTGCTCTGTACAGTATTAAAGGAGTTCACATAAATGCTGGACGCATAACGTCTGTATTTCCCTGTCTAACTTGTAAAAAAAAAAGGACATTTAATCAAAATAATATTTATTTGAAGAAATTAATACTATTTATATTTAGCTGCAAAAATATTTGCATATATTTCAGTTGGGGGTTCGGTGTCTTGCTCAAGGGCATAATCATAATACTAATCATA
>NW_015509471.1:8759-11553 GCF_001515645.1 Sinocyclocheilus grahami | reverse complement strand
CGTTTTTGTGCTGTGCGTTTTCAGTGCCATTAAGTAAAGATATGAAGTACTGGTCTATTTTTAATCTTTTATTTATATACTTAACTCTTAAATCATGCTTGTGTTATTAACAGTTTAGTGTCTCAGTTATAAAAATGTATCTTTTCTAGTAGGTGTGAACCGTGAACACTGACTTCTTTAAGCATTGTGGCTTCATAATGTGCTTTGTTCATTTAGTGCACAATGAGATGTTATTGTCTTGTTTGTGTTATAAGCATGAAAACATTCATGCATATGACATAATTTGTCACACCTCACAAGCACAGGTAATAATTACTATTTAGATGCAGGTACAGTAGTCTACAAGGAGTAGGGCTTACTAGACCACAGCTAAACAAGTTCAGAAGTATTAACAATTGAGAAATTGTTTAAAAAATAGTTAGTAGACAAGTGTATATAGGATTTGCACTCATTCACTTAAGCTCTGTTGAAAACCTCAATGGGTTTCCCCACAATCTCTCAAAACTGAATAAGGACCCTGTTTCTATTATTGTAGACCTCAGATCGTTGCAGGCTGTCCTTCAGCGTCTAGGAGGTGGTGACTTCTTAATTCACCACAGCAGGAGTTTTAAAAGCTGCTTGGCATCTGAGTGCTTTCAAATCAAAGGCAGACGTGACAGGACTCGCACCTGCTAGCATTCACGCGTATGTGCCTCTGTCCGCTTACTCACAGGTGAAGTCTCAGCTGCACAGCTGTATCAGTAGACATCTGGAGATCCTTCGCTCTCGTGAGGTCTGGCTGCTGGAGCAGATTGATCTGGTGGAGCAGCTCAAAGGAGAAACTTTACATCAGCAGCTACAGCAGCTTCATTTGGTGAGTTTTAAGGAATTTTACTGAGCATTATTACATTTTCAGTTTGGACAAGAAGTGATCATTTGTACACGCAGCCATATGTTAGTGAGGAAAATTGAGCTGTTATTGCTGAGAGTACAGTTTTTTTTTACAGACCCAAAGTCAAGACTAAAATAAAACCGTACAGGTACTTTTAGATCTGTATTACAAAGCAACAATTCTGAGAAATGTAATCTAAATATTGACTCTGAAAACTGAAACTCCGATTTAAAGGAGAAGCTGTTCTGCTTTAGTTAAGTTACTGTAAGGCTGAAATGATTATTGTTCTCTCATGGTTTTTTTACAGCTCAAAGGCCAGTTTGACATCCTCATTCATCAGCTGGAGTACTCCAGTAGTAACAATCTTGCCACCCAGCTCACCAACTGCCTGGAAAAGTAAGAACCAGATCGACCTTTCTAGAATGATTTTGTTTTTATATATCTGCTTCAGCATGTTAAATGACTGTTTACATGTCAAGATAGTCAGCAGAGGTAATGTAGTGGTTTTTAATCTCTCTGTGAATCTCCAAGCAATCTACAATAATTTTCAACCACAAAATGTCTATGTAAATGTTGGAAATGTCTTGGATAATAATGGGTTTAAAACTCGTCTTTTGTCATTCCAGGCTTTCTTCTCTCAATCTGACTCCAGAAGAAACCCCAGAGATGAGTTTCCAAGCAGATGCACGCAGCTTGCGCCAGGCTATCACATCCTTTGGGACCATTTCCACCCAGGTTTGTGGAATTGCAGACTTGGACACCAAGGCTTGTGGTTAATGTAGATTGATAGCTGTAATAAGAAATCCAGTAAAAATACTATTTTTTTTTTATAGTATGGTAACTGCCATTTAGGGCTAAAACAGTCCTAATATTTTTAGGCTTTTGACAATGTATCTCATTGTGTTTGATCTAAAATGGCTTCAATTTGAATGATTTTTGTCTAAATTTTGACCAAACATTCACCGTAGCCAAGTAGATTCAAATAGTTTAATGCAAGAACTATAATACAGCAATAATCATTTAAAAATAATCAAAGCATGTTTTCAAAACGGTTTTCATTAGATGAAAGCATGATGTTTAATCGCTTTTATTCATGTGCACCAGTAAAACAATACATGGTAATAAACAGAAGTGTTTATCTATACATTGAATTATTTTAATATACTGACACTGTTTACATACTTCTGATGTATTCCATGTGCTTGCATTACTTCCGACAACAGTACAAATTAATTCTGAACTTTCGTGCTCCTGTGTTCAGTGCAAACAACCTAAAGCAGTTTAGGCAATGGATGTGTCTGATGTAGACATGTTGTGAGACTTAAGTGAACATTTTCTGACAGAACATATTGTCCAGTTATTAACATTTGATTGAAATGTCCACTGATTTTTGACAGGATCACAGTGTAGCCGGGGAGAATAGAGTGTGTCAAAAGACTATGTCCTCATACCATTGCTATAAATAGACCTGTGCACTCTTACACAAAGCACCCGCATTCATAACTCTTCTCTGCTGCTGCAGATGGAGACCTCATATTCTACTGAGAGACCGAGGCTTCTCCAGGACTGCCCAGTTTCTTGCAAGAGACAGGTTTGTTTTTGATGTTACACTTGGCCTATGTAGCGTCCTGCTTGTTCATTTGCATCCATTGTAAAATACCTATCTTGTTTACATAGAAAGTAGCTCCTGAATGGGCCACACCTCTGGCTGAGTGGCTTCTAGGGAACCGTTCAGTAAGCAGCACTCCAACAGGACACCACTTCAGCACAAACTCCCAGAACTGGCTGCTTGTTTCCAAGGAATCTCAGGTAAACTGTTAAATAATTTAATTTTTCTCGTGTAACCATAAGGTGATGATAGTCTGATATAAGAACAGATATTTCTAGCTTGTACTTATTTGAACAATGTCTAAGAACTTGGTA
>NW_015509471.1:0-1296 GCF_001515645.1 Sinocyclocheilus grahami | reverse complement strand
AAACATCCTATAATTCTGCTGACAGTGGTGTTGTGTTTCACGTAACAGCAGTAGAGCGACAGACTTTGGCCCACTGTACACGTGAACATGCTTTAATGCAGCCTTGACCACACTTTTGGTCACACAGGTGTGTAGTACACAGATGTATTTGAGCTATTGATTTGATACAGCTGTCACAACATATCTTTATCAATAACTTTAAAAAACAAAACAAAAAAATGAAAATGTAAAATGTGCAAAATAAAGAGTTTTTGATAGAAAATGTCAATGTCTAGCAGTGTATCACTAGGCCTACATGTTTGCCTTTAGTCATATGAACTTTTAAATAATCAAGTTGAATCTTGCTCAAATCATTTCTTCAGGTCTGTAACGGCTGCAAAAACACAACCATTGATAGAAGAGGAACCAAGTGTTGTAATATCAGGATCACATTTGTGTCTCAATCAGTTCAAGTCTTGAAATAAGCTTGCAATTTTTTTTAGCTAAAGAATGTTTAGTTAGTATGTTTAGTGGCCACACTGTTGTTTGGTTGTATTTAAATATATTGCCTTGTCAGATATAATATTTAACAGGCATTATAATAAATACAAGCATTTCAAAATTGAGACAAAAATTTAACTTTGACTTCATTTCACAATTTTGACTTGTGTTTCATAGTTTCATTTCTTATCATGTTTGGATATACAACTCGATTCTTTAAATGTGCTTTTGATAAACAATTGTAAAAGTTTTTCTGGGTACATCGTACAAAATAGAACATTTGAAATCACTGTCTCATGGCAATACAAATTGTGCAGATCAAAAACATTTGTTTTATAGATATGTTAGTGCTGCAATATTGATTTTTGGCCTGTATGACACCTTGTATGCACAACTTGGTCATGTCTGGATTTAAAACGGTACACCGCAGAATTTATTTCAAATAGCTTGTTGTTTTGACATTCTCCATTTCTCTGATATATACTGGCTGATTAAGGGTTTGAGGTCCAAATGTGGGATTTGGCATTCACTGATTCTTTACGCAAGAGCTTTTTTTTTTTGGTTTCTGTTTTCTTCTCCCTTTTGTGACGTCACAACCAGTATACATCCCCCCAACTGTCCGCACCACAATTTCAATTCAAAGGAAAAATGCACGTGAATCTGGTTATGGTGGAATGTGGTGAATGCATCACCACAAACCAAACATGTGACGGAAGTGCTCAGTGTTATCTGCCTATTCATGAATTGTGCTCCACTGACATCACGGAATAACCCTATTGTATGTTACCTGACCCCACCTTTACCAGGAAATGCATA
>NW_015509470.1:12545-15062 GCF_001515645.1 Sinocyclocheilus grahami | reverse complement strand
TGCATTGTGAAAAGTGCTATACAAATAAACTTGAATTGAATTGAATTAATAATTCTTTCTCTTTCTCAGTGATATTGCAAGCCTGGCCATAGTGAACCTCACAGAGACATTTGTTCCAGTGCAGCATGGCACACATAAAATTCTGGCATCCCTCGACTGTCCTCAACCTAGTCAAGTGCATGGAGTTGCCAACATTACTGTTAAAATCAGTAATAAAGAATTACCTGAAGAGAATAAATGGCTGTTTCGTTGAACTGTAAACTTGTTCATAATTACCTTAGAGACACCGTTTTTTCATCTTGTTGTGAAAGAAAAACTTTAATTAAAATCCTTTGAAAACTCAAATATTTGTGGTTGTTTTATGGTGGATATTCTCAGCATTAAGAAAAATATTAATAATTTAATCACTAATGTGCAGTTATAAGTCGATAACACTTGTAACTTGTACTTTAGGAGATTTGGACCAACCAAAACTAATATTCAAGAGGGAGTGGGTGAATTGTGAAACATTAATTTTAAAAGTTATGCCTAATACATGCTGCAATAACATTCAAATGATAATAAACATATATATAAACACACCTATCTCTGTGTCATTATTTATAGTAGGTGTATATAGACAGTAGGTTGGCCTGTGTGTGCAAGTATATTTATAAGCTTAAGGTTCTGATTTTCAGTAATTTACATCCAAATTCCCGTCCAAAGACCTGAGACGACGTTTAAATTCTGAGTTTCAAAATCAAATTAAAACCTAGTAAAAAAATATTTTTTTCACTGTAAAATGAATGATATTTCATAGTTTGCATTTTCTAAGCAAAATATAAGAAAATGAGTGGCATTGAACCTTGTACAGACAGTCAGATGTTCTTCCTCTGAACGTCTGAAATCATGCAGAAGAACATACTTATCTAGTTTTATTCATGTCAGCTTCAGTGCTGCTGTCAATAAATAAATAAATAAAGACAACCAAATACTGAGACATTTTGTGGACACTTTTTAAATTCGATATTTACTCAAACTGTTATGCTGATCATATAATTTGCAAAATATCTGTATTAAGTTTAAACTTATAAGTGTTAAATTAAATTACTTTTACTTATGCCACTTTGAGTAAAAAAACAAATTGAAATCATAAAAAAAAGTACGTTTTACTTAGACATATCCAACAGTAGCGAACACACATAAAATAACTCATGGGCCATTCTCTACAGATCAAAAGTCTAGACTTTTATTTTGTAAGATGTACACACACACACACACACACACACACAAACAAAATATTTCATGCTGTTAAAGTCAAGACTCCGAAAAACACAAGTTTTATGTTTATGTATCCATTACAAGCTGATGTGTGAGTCTACTGTCTGCTGGAAAAATGAGTGGTGAGCGATAACAAATAAGGAAACTGGTTTTGTATAAATCACACCCCTCATTGTAGTGGCCTTACATTACAGATCTGCATGATGAGAGTATCTGTTCACAGAATTTAATCCATCACTAACATCATTATTTGTATTACCAGCAATTCTTTTCACTGCATACATTTTTACTTTTGTAACTCATCATAGTAATACTTAACTCAAACAATTAAGTACTAGTACTTTTACCTGGACACATTTTTTGGTCTCAGCATGTCTTTCTGAAGTCATTCCTCTCAACAGTATCTGTTGACAATAGAACCTGTTATAGTTGAACAATGAACAAATATTTTAAATTAAGTGACTCAGAAATTAGTGCATATTAAAATTTTTTTTAAATGCGGACAGAGGAAGATAAATTATACAATAACTAATTACAGTATAGGACTAATACAGAAACAGTGCATTAACACTTACTATGCAAACCTGAAATGGATATGGTAATGATAGCTCATATGTTCAGTTAGCAGTTCAAGACGAGTGAAGCTGCTCTATTGCCCTAATTAATGCCATGTATAACACTGTCTCACCAAATGTGTCATATTTAATTTTTATTGTTGCTATGCATTTAGTTAAATATTTGAAACCTGGAAACTGCATGACAATTGCAAAGCAATGAACTGTATGTGCCCTGAAAAAACGAGGTACACTAGTTAAAAAATAGGCTATGACTGTTTTGCAAAAGAAACATTGTAAAACTTTAAGCAGCAGATGTTCGTGTATTTGCAATCAAAGAGATTATTTTCCAACAACATCATGCCTGTTTTAACCTAAAATATATATCATTAAAAATAAATAAATAAAAAGATAACTACAATTAATTTAGCTTTGGTTCTGTAATCAATGTCATGACCTTAAAGTAGATAAAGTAGAAATAATACATTACTTACATTCAGATTAATTTAGCTTTTAAAATATATGTATATAAAAATGCATGGCAAACCTTGCCATGACTAGTTTGACATTTGCATTTGGTCATCATTATAAATAAGCATTTTCTCCTTACTCAGGAATTTCTCAATTACATCTCTATCAGTCCAGATCAGTTAAACTAAGACATTAATTTGGCTTAACTTCCTGAAACAGAACATTGAAATTA
>NW_015509470.1:4452-5069 GCF_001515645.1 Sinocyclocheilus grahami | reverse complement strand
TCAACTTTAGCTAAGCTCCGATTCATTTATTTTCTTACTTTCACTGGCCTTGAGCTCAAAGCATGTCTGGTCCTTCTTCACCAAGGCTTTGTGAACTCCAGTGTAGTATGTGGCAGACACTTGGCTGTGGAGGGTGACGCTACGAGGTGAGCTGCATTTGTTCTTCAGAGCGATGCAGAGCATGGTATCCTTGCCCACACATGGTCCATCACCCTTCATGGTGATATCACAGACTACATCTTCAGCGCAGGGCAGTGGGTATACGCATTTCCTGCAGCCATGACGAAGGGCAGTTTCCACAGCATGGCGCTCCTCCTCTGAACCTGATGGATGTGGGAAGTGGAGGTAAAATTACAACTATTCAGAGTGAAAGAGTCTATAAGTGATGTGTGTGACTTTTCACCTTCTGGGTGTTTGTAGTGGTGTGTGATATCCACACGTTTGTCTGAGCCGACAGCCTTGGTGCTGATGCAGTGACCTACTGCGTTCTTGTCAACATGGATCACAGCAAATGTTCCACAAGCTGTCCGCTGCCAGAAGACTACATCACTGTTCACCTAGAGCAAGATTAGTTCATTGTTCATAATATATTATCACAAGGTGGTGTGTATGTGAGA
>NW_015509470.1:2169-2960 GCF_001515645.1 Sinocyclocheilus grahami | reverse complement strand
GTGAAAATGCTTGTGCTATGCTTGTATTCCAGCTCTTAGGATCATTTTCCACTGCAAATCCTTTTTTCTCATTTTGACATGCATTAATAAAAAGTTTGGCTCTTACTTGACCAAAGTTCCAGGTTCTGGAAGCGATCTGATGTTTAGTTCCGTAGAAGATTTTTCCCACGTCATTCAGCACATACTCAACTCTCTTGGCCTCATCATCCAGGTACACAGAGTCATCTAGTAAAGAGAGAGAGTGTTGAACATGTACAATCATTTACTGATTAGAATCAATGTTCCTTCATTTACTGACTAGAATCAATTTTTGTTTCCATTTGGCAGATGCTTGATTAATCTGAGCAGATCCAGTATCATTCTTGACAAAGAAATTCAAGCTAATGAAATATAAAAAATATAGCTTATACTGCAACTAATTTGGCTTGTATATTTATGCAACCATTGTTATTTATGTAATTCCAGTATTGCTTCTGTGAAATCTCTGTACCATTCTATGATGCTGATTCTATCTTGGTTCTGTGTGTAATATTTTACACAGCTCCAATTCCATACTAAACATTCATTCACATGTGGGCCTGATTTAAGTCTTAGCATTTTTCAATGCATTTTTGAGTCTTCTACATGGAAATCAGAAGTTTAGAAGGAACACTGTATTGAGATGTCTGAAATGCAAAAAGTCTGAAAATGTCTGAAAGTCTGAAATGCAAGTGAAATATGTATTATATTCTCTCCTCCTTCATACATACCTTTACACCAGGGGTTGAACAGCATGTAAATGTCATTGCAAG
>NW_015509470.1:0-1186 GCF_001515645.1 Sinocyclocheilus grahami | reverse complement strand
ATGGGTTGACACAAGGATTCACAAAAGGAATCACGCAAGGATTGAATACAGGCTTCACACAAGGATTGACTACAGGCTTCACGCAAGGATTGACGACAGGTTTCACGCAGGGATTCACGCAGGGGTTACTGTAAACCGGCACACAGCCAGACCCGCTCCAGAAACTGTCAGACTCCAGTTTAATGCCTGGGAAACGGCCGATGTTGCAGAAGTTGTTGTACAGACCATACTTTACGAGAGACATGCTGTTAAGTGCAAAAGAGAAAGAATGAGAGTGATATTAGTTGTCATTTAAATGATATAAGATCTTTTGTTGCCTTTTTCCTCTAGAACACATAAAGCTGCATATATATATGCTGAATATATATATTAATTTCATATAGTGGCGTTTCTCTTCAAAAAACTCTGAAAGCATTACTTACATGTTTGTGGTTCTTGCTCTGGAGTGATGTTGAATCTGAAGAGATATTTGTCCCTGTTTGGTAAAAGAGTAACAGTTGAGTTAAACTCAAATGACTAAAGCAAAGCAAGGCTGACTGATACCACGGCTTCTTGCGCTGTGACACTTCTCTACGCTTTAGTCCGGTATATATTCACTTCTCCGTTCTCAACCCATCCACATGAGTAATTAAAGAGCTTACACTATTCCACTGCTTCCTGGAAGGATTTTAGATGAATCACACAGGTTAATTTGAAAAACAAACTGTAATGGTGCAAATTTACGGCTTAGTGTAAGTATTCTGATAGTATAATTGATATAAGAATAATTAAACTCACAGTCAGAGCTGTAATTGAGCAATTCCAGCATAAAGGAGCACATAAGCCAGTTTATGTATGTATGTATTAGCTGTACAATAGCAGTTTAGACACACCCACTCATTCTCTGTGATTGCTGTTTTCTACATTTTAGAATAATAGTGAAGTCACTAAAATACAATGAGGTTTATGTAAACAAATTAAAACAGCTTTTTTTTAAATTTGCCACCCTTTGTCTTCGAATATGCTTGGGCTTCATACTGAATTCAATTAATAAAACATGTTTCATTTGAGTATTTTTGTCTTGTCTTCCAGTACAAATATCAAAATATCCTTAAATAGGAAAATGAGAAAACTGATTTTATTTCTTGTTTTAACATACATCTAACAAAATAAGTCAGGCTTATGTTGTATATATATATATATATAT
>NW_015509469.1:14286-15073 GCF_001515645.1 Sinocyclocheilus grahami | reverse complement strand
TAAAAAAAAAAAAAAAAAAAAAAATTAAAAAAAAAAAAAAAAAAGGAAAATAAAAACCAAATAAGTAAATTAGAAAATAGGAAAAATTATACACCCAGTCACCCACACACAACATAATTTAACATGTCATTTTTGTTCTTATTATTATCATCATCACATTAATCATTTCAATGACAATAAGCAATTCTTCAAGTAAGACAGTATAGTTAATAAGCTAAAGTGTAGATTTGGATTAATAATGTAAAATCATGTGGAGTCACAGGTCTGCTTTTCATGGCTGTTTTCTAGTGACTTTGAGCATGGCTCATCCAATCAGATTTTATATTTCAGTACAAACAAAAGATGCTCCACACAAGATGCGATAAAAAGACTTTAGTCTGTGCTGAATGAAAGAAATAAACATTTGGAGCCGAACATAAGCTGTCTAACGAGAGACACATGCATAATATAAAATATACACAACTAAACCAGAACCTCTCATACTGAGGTTTTGTTGAAAATGTTACATTAATAAAATCTTCATGCAATTTCCTAAAACTCCCAATAAAACTTTTCATAACTGCTTGGGGGGTTTGGCCAGAGAAAAGATGTTTAAATCTATGATGAAGAGAAAAAAAGCAAACACAAAAGGGTCTGATGAAGTGAAGGAGCCCTGGGCTCTGCAGGTGGTCATAAGAGCTCACAGTGAACACTTGAAAAACACCCAACCACTTCAAAAGAAAACATGTGAGAGGTCAAAGGTCGCGGTTTTAACTTTCATTCCCAGAATGCCTGGCACTAAAGTGGA
>NW_015509469.1:10719-11604 GCF_001515645.1 Sinocyclocheilus grahami | reverse complement strand
AAGACTGGGCATTATGAGCTAAAAATAAATCACTGTTGGGCAAATGATTCCCCCATAGACTTTCATTTGTCAACACATTTTATTGATTTTATAAACTGAGTTACACATCATAATCCGGAACATTCTATTCACTTTAAAGCCTGAATGCATTAAACACACAGACGCTGAACTAAACTAATGAAAGCTTGAATCTGTGGCCCGCTGACAGGCAGATGAAAGCTGGAGCGAGTCGGTTTACAAATTCTCTGTTAGGCATCATAATTCTCCACTATTCAAAAGAGAAATGACGAAGCGCGTTTATGTTTAGCTATAAACACAGCGCTGAGGTAATCAGCCTCAATTCTTTAGTTTGGACTCCAGATGTAGCTGATTGACCTCTGCAAACACGTCCAGTCAAATCCACACAACTATAGCTCACCCCAATCAATTATACTGTATATTCGACGCATATATACACATGCAAATGTCACATTTTGCCTGTACGATGCCGTAAGGAAAGACATTTCTCTTGCACACTTTCAAACACCCAAAAAGACTGAACGTCTCAAAATGTGAGTACAAACACAAACAGAGAAGCAGACATTACAGCATCTTAAAGGCTCGTTCCAAAAAAAAGCGTGATGAACAGCCGTCAGAACTTGCACAATTTGTCAATACCTAAATCTCACACAGACCTGGTCTCAGATTGCACGTGTTTTTGTGGATGAGGAGGACTGAAACTTTACAGACCGAAACGAAGGTCTTGCGTTTATTTGTGTTAACTTAAATGTTTGAGTGTGTAACAGGATGTGCTAAACATGCACGGTCAGGGTGATCGGCTTCACATGTGCGAGTTCTTCTCATGTATCACGTCATCCTGTGTGTTCCCTCAGCATTTAGAGCAGC
>NW_015509469.1:8434-9995 GCF_001515645.1 Sinocyclocheilus grahami | reverse complement strand
ATAAAAGGAAAAAAATGTAAATAAAATAAAATATAAAATAACATCTAAAAAAGGTAGTATCATTTGGTCATTTTTAAATAAATCATGTTAAAATGTGAGTATAAAAAAGAATCCCTCAGGCTTTTGAGGGACGTTTATTTGTTCATCTCTCAATAATCTCTGTATTGAATTGCATTGCATGGAATATGAGCAAAACTATGTATTTTGGTGCAAATGCTGATAATATGGGAAAAAAAATAATTGTAATGTAAATAAATGAAATCTTTAACAGTATAGCAGACTACTTTTATCAAATGCATTGAAATATCAGTTTTCACTCCATATCTCCCAATAATGTGTCTTAGTAAGATGATATTTAAATGCATAGTTTATGATCAAAGCTCTTTAGTTTCTAAACATAAACCTAAGTTGAAAACCTAAGTTGCTTCAGTCCAGTAAGCACTAAAATATAATCTCGAAAAATATGACTAACTATATCAAAGCTATTCTTATGTTTATCTACTTTATAAAATCAGTAAAGATTTCACAGTAAAAATACACATGAAGCACAAGCTCAAGGTGGGGGTTTGTATAATTATACTAAAAGGCCTTTCACTTGCTAAAATGCATAAACTATCAATCTGACAAAGACAGAAGGCATGTAATAGATTGTGAAAAACAGGATTTTCTGCAAAATTTTGATCATGTTTATCATTTAGAAGCATTAGAAATGTGCATATCAAATGATACAGCAGGCTTTATAGGGTTCAACTGAATGTCTAGGATTTGTCAGACACCACTAACTAGTCAAAAACATTGCATGTACAGCTTAGCTTCATAACCAGCCTGAAGTGAGCATTAGTGAAAGGGGAGCTGGTAAAACTAATGAAAGCGGGTCACAGGTGGTCTCATCCATCAAGCGCCGTAAGCCAGCGGCATGCTTTCCAACAGTTTTACATCATGCTCCGAGGAAAAATTGGACATCCTTCTCGCTGTCACTTATGGCGGCAAAGATAATCAACTGATACCCAAGTGTAATTCTCTTCCCCAAACAGCTTATAAACATCCCTAATGAAACACTGCCAGACTGTTAGAACATTCTGCCAAGGTGTTTAATTCGCAAAGTCTACGCGTTTACTGCGGTGCAACCGACTGTCTAAACACACTCTCGGGTGTGTATTTTACCGGCCGCTGTTCCTCAATCAAAACAATGGCTGTTAGATATTAGCGCTGGGATCAAAATAGTAGCACAAATAATCAAAGTAGTAGGTTTATGCATGCATTATATTATTAACATGGAAGGAAATGCAATACTTTCAACAAAGGCACGCTCCTCTCATTTGGGACAGTGAGGTAATCCTGCTCAAAGCGTACAAGTGTCCATGCGGATACAATGTTTACGTTGTCTGCATTACAATTCCCATGTTAAATGGATAATAGTGGGATTATAAAGTATAAAGCAGCTATAAATATTACAATAATACAGTGTATTTTAGAGTTTCTGTAAATGTGACCAATCATCATCCAGGACTGAAACCAAAACTAAACTAAACTAAATAAATAAATACCATCTTGTTAAAAA
>NW_015509469.1:4267-7155 GCF_001515645.1 Sinocyclocheilus grahami | reverse complement strand
ACCCATCTTAACAGGTTAATTGGTCTCCGCTTCATACAAAAAAAAAGGATTAAAAGAAAATAAAAAGATTAAAGAAAAAAAATAAAGAAAAAATGAAAACGTATAAGAAAAGCATAGCCCATCTAAACTGGTTCATTGGCGTTAGCTGATTTAAACTCGTCTTTGCTCGTTTTAACCAACTGAACCCTTATAAAACCAGCTTGACCAGGCTGGGAGATCAGCTAAGACTGGTTAAAACATATTCCCTTAGCAACATCAAACTCCATAGAGCACAACAGTGAGTAATGATGTTTTCAACAGCCTTTGTTCCTGAAGTATTTTCCCTTTCACAGGGATGAGGTGCGAGGAGTCGCTCACTATCGAGAGCTCCTAAGGCTCCATGTCAGTCAGGATACTGCTCGCTCGGTTTGGACCGGAGCTATTGTTTCCGAATGGAAAGGTCCCGAATGACCAGGACTGATACTAATAAGACTGCATCATTACAGGACAAGACAAACGACGTAGAACCAAAGGCTGTCTCAGGTTTCCACCAGAGAACGCATCAATTTCAACGCTGACAGTTTTACTCACTGCAAACTCCTCTGGTGTCACTTTGAGCACATCAAAAACGACAGCATCGTAGCTCTTCGCGTAGTCAGCGCTCGGGCCGTCCACAGACACCGAGCTGTTACTTCCCTGAATATGAGAAAGAAACCATATGAAGATACCAACATGTCAAGCGTGAAATATTACAGATGCTCATAAAGGCGAGAACAATTAGAGAGAAGAGAGGGAGGAATGCAAACAATGAACTAATTAAAGAATCAAAATTGACCACATTTACTGTCCTCCTAAATGTTCCTGGTCTTATTGTGCTGGCTGGGGTTTAATTTGTGATAATGACTATATATTACCCCTCATTTATTCTGGTGTGGTCCTCATGTATTGACCATCAGCCACAGCTGAACCGATCATTAAAAAAGTCAGCACAGTTCTTTCCATGGAAAAGCGAAGTTGTCGGGTTAGCGTGAGGTTTTGATGGCAGACATGGTATATGTTTCTCACGGGATGACTGCCAGCGCTGGAAAAACCATGAAAACGTTCCTGGATCTCGATTGAAACGATCTTTGATCTGATGATAACAGTATCTGCATGAGGACACGTCTGTGAGCGTATGGGCGTATGTCTTATGTTTTTATGCATTGGATGTGTAAATGTCCAAAAATAAAATCTAAAAGAGCTTAGCCTTCCAAAAAAAAGGTACTGTGGTATTACCATAAAAATGCACAATGAAAAACCAAGGTTTTGGACACTATCATGGATTTGATCAGACTTTAAAGTTACAGAATCTTTTCAGTCAATCAATGAATGGAGCATGGAGAAAAAAAAACATGGAGCCTGTACCATAAAAAGTACCATGGTATTACCATAAAACTGCACAATGGAAAACCCTATAATAATTACAATAGCATGGATTTTTCAGAACCTTTCAAGTACATTTTAAGTCAATTATTCATCATTATGGTACACTAACATTCAAAAATTTGGGGTCAATAAGATTTTTTTATTCAATTTTTTTTAATTATTTTATTCAAAAGTGACAGTAAAGACATTTGGAATGTTGCAAAACATTCCCGTTTCAAATAAATGCATTTATTTGAACTTTCTATTCATCAAAGAGTCCTGTAAAAAAATAATAATAATAATTTGCAGAAAAATATGACGCAGCACAACATTAACAATAATAAGAAATGTTTCTTGAGCAGCAAATCAGCATATTAGAATGATTTCTGAAGGATCATGTGACACTGAAGACTGGAGTAATGATGCTGAAAATTCAGTTGTGATCACAGGAATACATTACATTTGAAAATAAATTAAAACAGAAATCAGTTATTTGAAATTGCAATAATATTATTTCACAATATTACTATTTTTACTGTATTTTTGACCAAATAAATGCAGCCTTGGTGAGAAGAAGAGACTTTTCTCAAAAACATTACAAAATCTTACCAACTCCAAACTTCTGAACAGTAATGCATGTGTGTAAATAATATCTGATATCATGGTACTTTTGTAAGTGGAGGAGCGTGTCAGTTTGTAGATAGTAGAGGCCGGCAGGTCGTGGGCTGGGGGTGCCGCTGTGAGTCGGGTAATGAGGGGTGAACAGAGGTGAGGAACGGGCTGGCAGTGGAAATGAGGAGAGGGCCGAGAGGGTCTGCAGATGCCAGAGGCACTACCTCATTCCCACCGCCTGTCATTCAGTGTCAAACACTCATTTGAGCAATGCAATGCTCCACTGCAAACCCATAAACTGTCCATCAGACAGCCACCCTGCAGAGGATGCAAGTGAGAACAGCAAGTGCACTGACCCCCAAAAACCGAGTTTTAACCATGTGTGCTGAGATCGTTATTACGTTTGGCAAGTCTGAAATGTGCGGATTCTCATATGATTCCAGAGATGTTCCATATTTTTTATAGCAGGCACAGTTTATATATTATATTATATTATATTGTATTATAATTAAAATCTATAAAATTATATAGAATATGTAAATTTGGGCTAATATGTTAATATATATATATACAGTAAATATACAGTGTATATATATATATATATATATATATATATATATATATATGTATGTATATATATATATATACACACATACACACACACAATGTAAATACATTTTTATGTTATGGCTGATAAGTAATGTGATGTTACTGTAATTTATATATATTAAAAGGTACTTCATGGTATTTCAGTAGATGGAACCAATAAAGAAAATTCCATGTTCAATTATGCAAACATTGCATTAAAAAGATCCGTATAAAAAAAGCAGCATTAGCAGAGTGAAAATTTTAACTTTTATTCAAATTATGAATGGGTTACTGAGAAACCGAGT
>NW_015509469.1:2653-3440 GCF_001515645.1 Sinocyclocheilus grahami | reverse complement strand
TTAATTCATTGTATGTGTTGACATATATAGTTATATATAAATTCCCGTGTACATAAGCAGTGAGCTACTAGTGTATTTTAAGTTTTTGCTGTGTGTTTTTGTCATTTTTATTGGTTATTGACTTTTTATAATAAAAATGTCTATGTATAGCTTTTATTCATTTTTATTTCAGTTTTAGTTTTAGATATTTTAATACATAAACTAAATGAAAATGAGAAATGCTGCTTTGCCAACTACCTGAAATAAAATTATTTCAGTTAGAGTTTGTTATTTCAAGTAATGAAAATGTTTTTTATGGTTTTAGTTAGCTGTAATAACCTTGTACATGAGTCACTAAAGAACCATACGGTTATAATTAAATCACAGTTCCAACACTAAAAATAAATCCTATCCTGTCATACTGCTGAAATAAGTACATTTTATTCCCAATGATGAGTAAATATTTATTCATCAGTTAATTTCAAAATATTATTATATTAGAATTATTAAAAAAGGAGGAGCAGTTACCTCAGAGGAGGCGGAGCTAATGCTGGTGCCATCTGATAGGCCGTTTCTACGGTACATGCTGGAGAATCAGCCAATGGGGTGCAGATGCCCGGGCAACAGCGGCCCTCAGCCAGACCCCACATATGACAAATCTTCCATACCTGAAGACAGACAGAGAGACATCAAATATTAAGATACATACATTGTATAAAATATCTGACTCAGTTGTCAAATACAGTGCTTCATGGGAGTTTACGGTTACAGATGAAGTGGGTTCAGTCGTTTGACTGGTGGTCTATGT
>NW_015509469.1:2324-2643 GCF_001515645.1 Sinocyclocheilus grahami | reverse complement strand
GTCTTTGCACTTTTATAGCTACAGCGAAAAAGGAACTAACAAACAGCCCACGTGCTCTGCTCTTCCTGAACAAATGTATTTAGAGGTTATGACTTAAAAGCCTCTGATTGACCACTGCATTGACGTGCTCAACAAACATGTCTGTGATTGTCTACAACGCTCAACGCATGTGTTGTAAATAGAAACGCCTGACGCTCTTCAGGGAGGTTTGAAGTCACGAGCAACCGAAAGGCTGGTATCGTTATGTTTTTAAAAATTAAGTATCGTACATAATTTTTATTTACATTTAGTCATTTAGCAGATGCTTTTATCCAAAGTG
>NW_015509469.1:0-1218 GCF_001515645.1 Sinocyclocheilus grahami | reverse complement strand
GGTTACAGATGAAGTGGGTTCAGTCGTTTGACTGGTGGTCTATGTGTGTGTGTTCATAAGAAAAACTGATGCTAAATGTCTAAGGAACTCCACAGGGACTTGGTTTGCTCTCTTTCCCAGATGGCCAGAGGAAGCCCCAGCATACCTGACTGACCGATGAACCGCGGGGCCCGGGAAAGAGTGTAGCAAATAGGAAAGAATGCGACTTTTACAATGGAAATCCTCTCGGATCACTCACACAGTGATCAAAACACTTAATGGGTTTTGGGAAAGTTCTCCACGCTCAGCTGGAGATCTGAAACAGCCAATCCATTAGCAATACGACCCTGCTCTGGTCTGAGAATCGGGAAATTGCATTTACAATGACAGACATGTTGCTGTAAATGAAAGCTTTTTAATCTCATCTCCAACTGTGCGAGTTTTTATCAAGTAGATCTCATATAACTCTATTTGAACTACAGAGTTGTTGCTATGTTCTGACTTTTTGCACACAAACATTTCACAACACGACGTGCATCAACAAACAGCTATGAGTGTGAAGGATCACCAGCAGCGTCAACTGCATCCTTTCTGAAATAAACCAGTTTAAGTCTGGCCAACCAGAGAATTCATAGCAAATCAACTGCAAAACATTTGACAGAAATAATGCTTAGGTGTGCATTAACATATGACCACCCACATTTACATATCATCAGCCTGATGAATGTGTTTCACCTCAAAAAAATCTAAAGAAAATCTAGTGCATTGTGTTTGTTATACTATCAAATTGTGTTTTTGATGCAAGAATGCTTGACTAATATTTTAAATATAAACCATTATGAAAGTGCATAGTATGGCCTCTTGCATAAAAAGACTAAAGCCTAATTTGACCTGTTACCCGAAGTCAAAGCACTCAGAGGAGCTGTGATGACCTCTACTGGCCATATGAGTTTCTTATAATAAGCTTTTCCACACATTTGTGGCTCATTATCAATATACTGATCTTGACTGCACAACATAACTTTTAAAATCCATAAAATCCTTTATGGAGAGCCCACAAAACAGTGAAAAGTTTGGGGATGACAGATTATTAATGTTTTTTTTTTGTTTTTTTTTAGAATTACAATTTAAAATACCGGTAACCGTTTTCTATTAGAATACAGTATATTGTAAATGGTAATTTATTGCTGTGATGAAAGCTGAATTTTCAGCATCATTACTCCACTCTTCAGTGTCACA
>NW_015509468.1:4617-15064 GCF_001515645.1 Sinocyclocheilus grahami | reverse complement strand
ACTTAACCTAAAGTATGAGCAATAAATGGTAACTGTTGCCTTAACAAGCACACTAATAAATGTACCGTTGAGCTGTTTATAAGCATGTCTGGTCTCTTGCCTACAGGTATATCTTTCAAGAGGTTTGCAGGTCTTGCTCACTTAGTCATTATTTAAGGTAATTTTCCACAGCAATAACCAAACAACAATAGCCCGAGTAGATAAGGCTTTATTTGCATACTGAGCTCACAGAGATGACCTCAATCAAAACTCTGTCTGTTTACACTCCTACAGAAAGCGACTACGAGAAACTGTTCAACTTAAAATCCTCAAAGCAACATTCGCCAGTTTCCAAATCTATAACAAGCTAAGAAAAGAGCGCAAGGTCTGACACAACATAATAAACACAAATACTAGCAGACAGAACCGTGTCCAACTGGACGGCTGCCCAAACAGGAAGCATGACACAGTACTGGAGTCCAAGAGGTGAAAGGCAATAATTCCTCAACGGAGGTATTAATTATCTCAGATTTAACAATACAATACAAGAACAGAATCTTATCAGAGCTAGCAACGTCACCAAAAAGAGAAAACAAGTTTGAATGTTCATATAGATAACCAAAGGTGAACAGACTGTACTAGCATGGCTATATTTGCATATGGAATGCATAAACATAACTTATAAAATCGTAGGATGAGTCATACAGCCCTAGACATTAATCTAACGAGGTCATATCTTATTACAAACAGCAAATGTATTAATTGCTCATTAATGCATGGTGTGATTATTAAGCGGAATACCTCATTCTGATTGGACACATTTCATATATAGTGGTGTCTCTCATGGCATATTTACATAGTATATATCTACTGTATTATTTTTTTCTAATAAAATAAAATAAAATCCCCCAAAAAAGTGGGACTCCAAAGAGGGATCCTAAATCCCTTAATTAACAGTTTCTGATGATTGTATAATCTAGTAATGGATTCTTTGGAGCCTTGATTCTTTATGAAGAACCTTGACTGCTGCTGGAGTGATGCAACATTAAGAAATACAAGTTATGAAAATAAAGCTCCCTTTACAGTGGCAGAGTAACATTTCCCTCATTAAGGCCCTGATCTGCAGAGACTTGCGATGCCGCTTTCGTATGCGCGATCCTCTCTGCAACACCTGATTTAAACTCTGATATGAGAGGGGCGGCTTCCAAACGCAAATTCAAACCGGCTCCCTTGGACAGACAAAGAAAGCAGTTGCTCTAGCGAGTGAAAATATTTCATCATCATCGATCTCCTGCGCTTGATCCTATGGTGTCACCTGAATATTACTCACCCCCTGACAGTACAGGCGGTTGAACTCGTCTCCAATGCGCCGCAGCTCCCGAGCGACCGCCATCTCCGGCCCCATGGCTCCCACAGGTGCCGCCATCTGTGCGTGCTGGTGGCTAGGTTCGGCAAACCATACCTCTGAGAAAGACAAAGGAATTCAATTTTAAGACACTTTGTAAACAAGCTCATTCAAACCTCAAATGATAGGGATGAGCAATCTGGGCAAAAAATATTTTGTTTTTCATTGCTATTGATATACACACAGTATCAAAAAAGATACTTTTTTCAAACACTAAAAATAATAACAAAATGCCTTAATGTCCAAAGTAAAGGGAAGTCTATCAAAGATGAATCTGTTTTATTTTTTTATTTGAAAACTTATTTGCAATACAGAACACTAAAAAAATAATTGGTGTGGAAACAATTTTCACTCAGAAATTTCAATTTCAATTCACAATTAATTACAAAGAAATGGCAAGCAACATTGAATTTAAACATAATTCTGAAGTGGAATGACATGTGTGTGTATATATATATATATATATTTTTTTTTTTGTTTGTTTTGTAAAATGCATTGCAATAATAATAATAAAATAATTACAGTGGACAAGTTTTTTTTAAATACTAAAATTAGGTGATTTAAAAATTACAAATAATAATGAAATGTCCCTTTTATCTTAAGACAATGTCTAAAGTAAAGGTGAGTCTAAAACAGATACATCTGATTTTTTTGCAATGCAATAGGAATGATTTGTGACGTCATCTGAAAATGTCAGTTTAAAGTCATTACATTTTGATTAAAGATTACGAAAACAAGCTTTTGTGCACAGTTGAATTGTGAAGGCCAGGATTAAGAATAAGGGACCGGGTCATACAGTATTTAGAGACTTGAGGATAGGACTATTTGAATTCAAATGAGACAAACAAGCATTTAAAACAACTACAAATCAAGATATTTCTTATTTTAATTCATCCCTCAACTTTTTTCTTCTTCTTTCAAGAAGCAGAGTTCACACTGTCTTCATACTGTCAAGGCCAGGATTAAGATAGCAAATAAGCTTAATTTCATGAAAACAGTCAAGTCCATGCCATGCAGGACACCATTTTTCGAACAAACCTCTACTCTTGTATATCGCATAGCATCGTCTGGTGCAAACAGCCTCCTCTGCAAACCTCTGGTTTGGTTTTTCCACAGCCACGATCATGATTAAATATTTGCCAACTGTGCTAAAGTTACACCTTCTGTCGGTTGTAAGACAGTAGCTGAACCACAGAGGTTATTATGAGGCTAAACACTAATATCACCCAAATTCTGTTTGAACTCAAATTGATCTCGCGCTATGACTCAAGCGAGAAGCAGTTTGACTGTTTTTTCTCGTGCTCAATCATATTAGGACCATTGGATATTCATTTCCTTTCACAACTCCGCTAGACCTGTACGAACTGAACCAGCCAATATCTCAAAGCTTTAGTCAACACTTTAACCTCATTCTATCGGGCCTTTACCACACAAAGCCAACAACAACATTTCAAATGAGGACATTTATATCAATATTGCAGTGCTCAGATGACTGTGTGCTCAGTTCTGGGTTTGTTTATCACCGCATCTTCATTTATCTTTGGACAGAATAGCACCTCTGACCCACAAGAGGTGAGCACAAAGGGCACTGAGTTCATATGTGTAAATTCAAGACCTTGTGCCAACACAACGCAGCAGCTAAAGGTATAAACAAGAGGCCACTGGTAGAGGAACTCTCCTGTCGAGATAACCCTGATAACTTATCGTTGTTTGTCTTTGCCATTAAGAGTGGCTACAGGAAGACAATTATCGCCATCTCATATCTCCAGGCTCTCAATAGGGAAAACCGAGATGGTTGGATCTCGTGTCTAGCCTTCACAAAAGACAGGCTAGTCTATTTTGACTGCATGCTCTAAGGCCGATTCTCCGACCGCTTTCTTGAGGCCTCGGTGACAGTGAAGGTAAACAAGAAGACAATGGGCAAATCAGCCAACTCCATCTGAGGCATTATGAGAAGATGGGTCACACGCTGTGGTCATGTGTCTCAGGTGCACCGGGTTTGCAAGATATTGTGAATGAACCGAGCAGTAGCTTCTTGCACGTGCAAGCACATGCTTCAGAATGCATAATGCAGTGAACAGTCTGATGTTAACAGAGAGGAAATGCAGGTTGCTTCTTTTAGAGCAGCTAACACAAAGACAAATGAGTCGACTTGGCTTTAGGCAGATCTGTGCTGCTTCTAAATGAGAAGAACATGCTTTCTGGAAGAGATTCTCGAGAGAAGTGCACTGCCAAGCATCAAAACATTATGCTTATCACTGCGCTAATGTGGAAAACTGAGAGCCAAGTTAAACATCCAAAGCACTTACATGGATGACATTCATAAACAGTGAGATGTGACTGTATTAAGATTTTTATGCACCTCTATTTCACCTGTACAATCTGTCATTGTCTATTTTATTTTACTTTACTTCACAGACCCAGGGAACCCCCTCCTCTCTCTCTATATATAAAATGGCTAGATTTTCTTTGCCAACATTTTCTAATGTGTTTGATTAACATGCTTACCATATAACTGATGTATTACATTTTCACTAATATAATTTTTTTTAAAGAAAATCTATGTTTTATATATCTGTCCACTGACCCACAGGGGCCCAAAACCAAATTGCCCCTTGACCTTGGGAATAAGGTTTTTTAAATTACACAATTTAACGAATCATTTACTTTAATCGCCATAAAATGATCAAAAATCAATCATTATAAATGATTAATTTCGTCAAAACATAGAAGAGCGCGCGTGTGATTCAAAGCTCAGTCACACAAGGGCGGGAAACCCGCAGCCGGCTTCAAATTTGAAATGATCCAATTCTTAACGGACTAATCCGCTGAAAGAAAACCGTTATGACAGCCTCGCTGTTCGTCGCGTCAGTGTCGTGTTTACACACCACAAAATATAGCCTTTTTTCCCTCCAGGGGGCTCTCTTACCATCATTTTGGCCGTCTTGCGCTTCGGAAATATTGGGCATTAGCGGGGAACTTGGCACAGAATCGCTGTCGACGGAAAAATAGCCACTAGAGGACCTGGAGAAGGTTCGGGACATCGGTGACCTCGACTGGTGACTACTCGACATGGCAATCCCTCCCCTTAACGGGTCCCCATCGCTCGGCTGAGGGAAGTCAAAGTGCCCGGAGCCTAAGACGGCTGCGCCACCGGCGCTCTCTCCGCTTCCCCGGCCCGGCGTTTGCTCTCTGCTGAACAAACAAAACACTCATTACTGTCTTTTGCAGGCGATTCGAAGAGGAATTGTGTGGGTTGTTGGCGGCGGGTTTTGAATTTCCAGTCTATTTCGTGGCGATTAGCATGCGTTTGGAAACTCGGCGAAGTGCGTCACAAACGAGCTCCACTTCAACTTCCTATTTCTTCCTTCCAGCAAAACACTACATTGTGGGATACAACTGAAGAACGCGCGAAGGCGTCGCGTCGAATACCGCACGCGCTGTAGCGGAGTCTACACGACTTTTGTTTAATCGTTCTGGTCTAGACGGGTTTATTATGTCGCGCTTTTTCAAGTGAAAACACATCTCGCAGCTCTCCGTAAACCAGTTCGGCTTCGTCAGTCATGCCGGTTTGCACAAACCGCGGAGCTAGCATGACAAAACAGCGGCGAATACAGAAATAAAACACTAAATAATTATAAAAATAGAACAAACTGCGTCGTGCTTACCGCTGTATTTGTTGCCCCTGCACTTGTTAGTCACTACTAATATGTAGGCTACTTTATAGGAGCGCCAGCTGCGACTGGATCGAATCTTGCTTCGATATCACTTGTCAGCATTTTACTGACAGTAGCTAATGAATACTGTACTGTACGAGCGGGGAGTTTAACGCGACGCAATCGCGACGCCTTTATGTCTTTCTTTAATTTCACTTGTGCTCAACATTATACTGTCAGCCATCGGTAGCCTACTGAACGAGCGCGGAGTTTTATAGCGATTTATTTTCAACGAGAGAGCGGCGGCGAAACAATATGCGCACCAAAACAAAGTTTCCTACTAATAGGAGCGCGTCGACGCCTCCAAGTGTTCAGACAAGCAGACAATAGCGCAAAGTAACGCGAGTATCGGTCTAACAGCAGACCGACCGATTTGACGATCGTTAAAAATAAATAAACAAACAATAATAATAATAATAAATACGTATCGCACGGCACGTTCCAAATCGCCATTGTTTCCAGCCGGGAACAGTTCGAGTCTCATTTCGAAAGTAAAGCGCGAATAAATCGATAGTTTACACACGTTGGTAGAGTATCGCCTGGCGTACATCTGTAGAACTTCAACAACAACCGTAGCTTTTCATCGTATTTTAAGACTTATTTTTTAGTGGATAACGGAAAAGAAAGCAACGCAAACAGGTGCCTGTCGTTACCCATAATTTAACAGTTAAATTATTCACTCTGGTTAAATGTCAACACGCACGGGCCGCTGCGGGGAGTGGACTCCTCTACTACATCTCAACTTTTGTTGTCTTTGCGACATTGTTTGGCTGGACGCGCATCTGAAGTTTCACTTTTTTCGCCCTCGCGAAAAGTTTTTTTTGCGCGTTATGCTTCGCTAGCATAAAATATCAACACGAAAAATAATCCAAGGTGATCTTGACAAATAAACAAACGAATAACCCGATTTTACTAAACAGCTTAATTGGTTTTAAATCACGGCGATCAAATGTTAAAACGCGTACGTTATTAACATGCAATCCGTTCTGAAAGACAATATTGTGCAAAAAATAAAAAAGTGCAAACAAAAGAGCTGTCCTAAAGAAAGCCGGCATACTGTACGATACGCGCGTATGAACTCACCTGGACGTGTCAGACATATCCGCTGCGGCAAAAACGCGTTAACGCATCATCTTAGCGATAGACAACAAAATGAAAACGAAGGGTAAATTTCGAAATATCCAGAGATTTCAGAAGTGCTGTAAAAAAGTGAAAATAATAAAGCACAATTCCAATAGCAGGCAATCGATGGCTCTAAATCTCTCGATGTATTTGTTTCCCTCGGAGCAGCTGTCATATACGATCCTGTGTGAAAACTGTCCACAGGATTGTTTTGAATGGTCTCTTTTGTCTCGGTGTCTTCTTAAGTGCACTTCCTCGCCGAGGCTCACTCTCTTGCGTCTGCTATGTTGTTGTTGTTGTGGTATCACATACCGCTGGATTTGTTGCGCGTGCACTTGTCAGTCACTACTAATAAGTAGGCTACTTTAGATGAGTTAGAAACGCGCACGCGACTGGATCGCAGTTTCTTTCTTCAGTTTTCTTTACATCTTGCTTCGATGTCACTTGTCCGCGAGCAACAATTTACTGACAGTAATGAATACTGTAGGAGCGGGGACTTTGACGCAACTCGATCTTTATTTCTTTCTTTCTTTTCACTTGTTAGCGAGCAATAATGGCCAACATCCTACTGTCGGTAATCGGTGATGTGCGAGCGTGGAGTTTTATAGCGATTTATTTTCATCGAGAGAGCGGCGGCGAAACAATAACACGCGCACCCAAACAAAGTTTCCTATTAATAGGAGCGCGTCGACGCCTCCAAGTGTTCAGGCAAGCAGACAATAGCGCAAAGTTATGCGAGTATCAGTCTAACAGACCGACAGACTAGACGATCGTTAAATATAAATAGACAATAATAATAATAATAATAAACATATCGCACGGCACGTTCCAAATCGCCATTCTTTCCAGCCGGGAACATTTCGAGTCCTATTTCGAAAGTAGCCTAAAGCGCGAATAGATAGATGTAGGCTATCTTTTACACTCGCAGGGTATCGCCTGGCGTAGAACTGTAGAACAACAACCACCGCGGGTTTCGTCGTATTTTGACTTGTTTTCGGTGAATAGCGGAAAAAGCAAACAGGTGCCTGTCGTTATCCATTGCAAAACTGTTAAATTGTTCACTCTGGTTAAATGTCAACAGGTATAGGCATTTTAGTGGATTCGACTCCTCTACCACATCTCAACTTGTGTTGTCTTTGCGACATTGTTTGCGTAAAGCATCTGAAGTTTCACTTTTTTCTCCCTCGACGCCGCGCGCGCAACTTTGTGTTTTGCGCGTTATGCTTCGCTAGAATAAAATACCAGCACGAGGGTGATCTTGACAAATAAACCAATTAATAACCCGATTTTACGAAACCCTTTCATGGGTTTTAAATCACGGCGATCACATGTTAAAACGCGTTTATTAATAACGTATAATCCAATATTTTTTGATTTACAATATTGTGCAAAAAAGGGAAAAGTGCAAAGTTGTCCTAAAGAAAGCCGGTATACGGTAAGATCCGCGCGTATGAACTCACCTGGACGTGTCGGACATATCCGCAGCGGCATAAACGCGTTAGCGCATCATCTGAGCGATAAAGACAGCAAAACGAAGGGAAAATGTCGAAATATCCAGATGTAAAAAAAATTAATAATAATAAAAAGCACAATTCCAGTAGCAGGCAATCGATGGTTCTAAATCTCTCGATGTATTTGTTCCCCTTAGAGCAGCTGTCATGTAAGATCCTGTTTGAAAAATGTCCACAGGATTGTTCTGAATGGTCTCTCTTTTGTCTCGGTGTCTTCTTAAAGTGCACTTCCTCGCCGAGGCTCACTCTCTTGTGTCTGCTGCGCAGAGTGAGCGAGCTGTTCTGCTGTCTATTCACTGAAGCAAACCCTTGCAGTAAAGCTGAGAAGCCACGCCCCACATGGGATGGGCTTGTAATGGTCAAACCACACCATTAGGCTCCAAATGTACACAAACACTTTAGATTAAACTAGAACAAAAGCACTATAGCTCTTCTTTTGCACGGGCTAGTCTCTTGTGTGGTATATTTCATGTACAGTCTGGTTGAATAATGTTTTTTCACAAGTCACAAGTGACGCATGGGCGTTTTGAAACAATGTAATGTTTCTGCATGCAATACAAGCTAGGTTTACGCTTGCAATACAAGTATTTGGTATGCATTTTATTTTGTTATTAATTAAATTATCCAGTTTGTGGCACAATATGACAACATGCACCTTTTACACACAAAGACGATTAAGAAAATAGCTCTAAATATATCCAGTCTTCCATTAGTTTACATTGACGAGTGCAGAAAATCTGGAAATATAAGGGAATGCAACTTATTTTTAATTTTTTTGCAGAACATTAAGGAACTTCCATGTTGCTGTTCTTTGCGGACTTTAATAACAAACTGATGTTTTTTTTTTGTGAAAAGAAAACTTGAATAAGACAATTGGTAGTTTGGTCCAAACTTAGTGTACAGCAATGACATAAAAGGACATCCATCCAAGACCCAGACTGAGCAGATTTGAACTACATTAGAACCTGTGATCGAATTGTTTACCTTTTAAATAAAGGTCAAATTATGGCAGTTGATAGTAGCATTAAAAACTATAGCTGCAGTAATATATTATTGTCTGTCCAACATTGTAGTGCACTTACTGTTACTCAATGTATGTACAATTGCATAAATATTCATTAACTGTGTGTCATGTGATGACTAATTACATTTGGGCGTTTGCACTTCTTTAACTTCTTTTTGGGCTTTTTGCACTACCTTTTGGCACTTCTTTATGCTGTTATAGCTCAGATCCAGGCTATCGGGGCTCCTCTGTAAATGCGAGATGCTTGGCTGGTGTTTATTTGAAATCAATTCAGATAAAATCTCTGAAGAATTTAAGAAAACATATTGTATGATAGACATAATGTGCAACTCGTATAACTGAAATTCCCTTCTACATACACTCTTAAAAATAAAGGTTCTTTATTGATGGTTCTCTGAAGAACTCTTAACATCCATGGAACTTTCCCATTGGACAGTAGGCTGTTTATAGTGCAATAAGGTTCTTTAGATGCTCTTCACACTAAGGAAAAATGGTTAAGAGATGTTCAATGAAAGCTTCTTTATTGGCATCTTTGGTTCCAAGAAGAATCTTTAACATTTCAAGGAAGGTTTTTTCTATTGGACAAAAGTTATTTGAATGTTAAATAAGGTTCTTTAGATGTTCTTCACACTAACAAATGGTTCTTTAAAGAATCATTCACCGAAAGGTTCTTTGTGGAACCCCAAATTGGTTCTTCTATGGCATTGTTGCGAACGCACCCCTTTGGAACCTTTATTTTTAAGAGTGAACAAGAAAATGTAGTGTTGTGCCTAGAGTATATGCCATTTTCTTAAGGCCTTGGCAAGTTCTACCATTCTTCTTGGCACAAAGCATGATGCTTAATCATTAAACGTCAGCTATGCATTCGTAAGTGCATTGACCACCTCCAATTAGTCCTTAATCTCTCCCAACCAATGTGAAAGAAAATGGAAACCATTGAGACCAGCAACCTGAAATCACTTAATTGTTCTTCCACATCCTCATAAAGCCATGCTTATTCTCTCATTCAGAGCTTTGACAGAGGTTGGGTGCTGCTGGGATACTGTGGCTGTGGGTAGAAGGCCCATTCGGCCCTGGGATTGGCGACTCCAGCGATAGGGGCCTGGATGCAGCAGGACGGGATGTTGAAGTCATCGACCACCTTCAGCGCATCATCCTTCACCGATCTGCACAGCTCCAAAAGCTTCAAAACAAGCAGACCACAATCACATGAGCGTTAATGCAGAGATTACCCAACTACAGTATAGCAGAATCAATTTTAACTCAGAATATTCTGGTAAATTTCACAATCACAAAGACATAACATGAGACTTTGAAGTGGAAAAGCTGAATTAGGATTTTCTTGTAAAACATACTCCAATAATCTTTTATTTACAACTTTATCAAATAATTTCTACAAGGTATTAGACATCAATTGATCACAGTAAATATATAACCATAAGCATTACCCTTCTATAACAGCACCCTCTGGTGGATATTAAAAGCAACATTGAAAAACATTCAACTTTCATTTCCTAAAGTTCTAGTTCCCAATTTGCCTTAAACACACAGCTCCATCAGAAGAACTGTGTGTGTGGTGTGAGCAGAGACATTGATGTATGAGAACACAGTCAGAGGTCACTACATTAATACTCACCATAACCAGTGTTTTGAGCAGAACCACAGCATGCTGGATCAGATGACATACTGA
>NW_015509468.1:0-788 GCF_001515645.1 Sinocyclocheilus grahami | reverse complement strand
CGGTGCCTTGCTCAAGGGCACCTCAGTCGTGGTATTGAAGGTATTAATATATATATAAAAAAAACTCTAAACCAAAGTCATCTCAGCAAAAAACACTAAATATAGTCTGACTTGAAGCATATAGACACCAGCAAGTGTTTTATGACCATACAATCTGATTAAACCTTTGATTGATCTCCAAACAAGAGATGAGGCTCCACTGCTGGACTGAAATGGGGTTGTATTGTCACCACAGCGGCTGCTGATGGTTTTTCACAGAAAATGAAGATGTTCTGCCACTTTTCAAAGACAATGAGGGGCATGATGGTATGGACAGATGACGTAGCCTGGGGAAAAATGTCAGCTATGTTAACACAACAAAAGCAGTGTCAGTGTTACCGATGAAGAAGGCCAGTGTTGAGCTCAACGTGATTCAATCAGCACAGAGCTAAGAAATATCATCTGTTCATTAAAATGACTACAGAAGCATGTGTACGGAAAATGTGATTGGATTATTCAGGGAAGCAGCTGTTTCTCCTAGACAGCTATGAGATCAAATGCAAAGCAAATGGAGACTATTGCCTTTAAATCTCCTGCTTTTCTCCTGAGACGCAGTGATCTCACATGTGTCTCGTCTCGAGTTTTGGAAGAGATGTCAACATTGTTTCAAAATGTAAACTAAGATCTCAAGATGACCTCAAACATTTCTCATCAAACTCATCCAAACCTAAATGATCTGAGCCAATTTACTTAAAAGTTTTGGGTTGAAGTAAGTCTCTTCTGCTCACCAAGGCTGCATTTATTTGATC
>NW_015509467.1:14111-15072 GCF_001515645.1 Sinocyclocheilus grahami | reverse complement strand
GAACTGACCGAAACTCCTAGCAGCATTTCTATTTTGTGTGTGTTGCAGGGGGGTGCTGTTCTTTCTGGAGGCAGGCATCACCCTTGGCAGAACCCCTGAGTCTGTACTTGTACTGAGCTCAGTCTTTCAAGAGTTGACAATAAAGAAATGTTCATGTCACTTTACATGTTTTATTAAAGAAAATACATTTAAAAATTGTGATCAGTATTCATTCAGTATTGTTATTTCAAAAGCATTCAATCTTGCATTGAAGGTTCTTGTCTTGAATAAAGCCGGACACATACAGGTCTGCAAGAGAAGGCACGTTTCACACAGTTCAGATGTTTTGTGCTCTCGTTTGATAAGTTCCCTTTGACTCTGAGTCATGTCTCATATGCGCTGTCTGCTGTTTAACTATGTCCACAGTAATGAAGCGTGAAGGACACATGTTCGTGCTAGTTATGTCATCATACTGTAAGCATACTCAAAGTGTCATAATGGTCACAAACATTCCCTGTGTTCACCGTTGGACATCTCAACAACTCAGTCCAGTTTCTTTGCTGCCATTTATAGGAGTTGGAATGATGTCATACTGTATGAGAGTAATTGATCTCTCACTTATTGATCCTTATTACAGATCCTTTAACTTAAATTTTTGTTACAATTTCAATTCAGACTCAGGTGAAATCACTTTTTAAATTTGGTTGTCTAGATATATCCATATGAAATACAGGAATTTGCTCTCATTTTCAATTGGTGGCTTTGGTCATACATAACATGTCCCCTGGCCTACACTGACATGTTCTGCTGGGTTTCCTTTTTTTTTCGTTCTTCTTTTTTATTTTTATTTATTTATTTCCCTGTCTGTCTGTACTACAGCTGTCCTGAGGCAAGGTGGAGCATATCTCCGCACCAAAACACATGAGCAGACTTTGCCTTTCAGGAGAGAGAGAGAGAGAGAGAGAGAGAGAGAGAGAGAGAG